>NC_061511.1:252655330-252712901 GCF_022539505.1 Lolium rigidum
TTATTGATTCGACAAAAGGGGAGGTAAAGAATACTTATAAGCCTTAACAACCGAGTTGTCAATTCAGCTGCACACTGGAAAAGCACTAGCAACAGGGGTGATGTGAAAGTAGCATGATATGAGAGCAAGTAGTAACGAGTAACACAACAGCAATGAATAGTAACACAGAGCAATGGCACCCGTAAGATAGTTGATACTACTTCCAATGACATGTAGAACGAGTATATGATGATGAAAGATGGACCGGGGTTCCCAGCTATCTACACTAGTGGCAACTCTCTAATAACAAGTGTTGGGTGAACAAATTACAATCGGGCAATTGATAGGATTGAAATAGCATTAAGACAGAATATCAAGATCATTAATCATGTAGGCATGTTTTCCATATATAGTCGTACGTGCTCGCAATGAGAAACTTGCACAACATCTTTTGTCCTACCAGCCGGTGGCAGCCGGGCCTCAAGGGAAACTACTGGATATTAAGGTACTCCTTTTAATAGAGTACCGGAGCAAAGCATTAACACTCCGTGAAAACATGTGATCCTCACATCACTACCATCCCCTCCGGTTGTCCCGATTTCTGTCACTTCGGGGCCATTGGTTCCGGACAGCGACATGTGCATACAACTTGTAGATACAATCTAAGCAATAAGTATAGAGCTTAAATCTAAGATCATGCCACTCGGCCCTAGTGACAAGCATTAAACACAACAAGATTGCAGCAACAATAACTTCATAAACTTTGTAGATAGACAATCATAACGTAACAATCCATCGGATCCCGACAAACACAACACCGATTACATCGGATGAATCTCAATCATGTAAGGCAGCTCATGAGATCATTGTATTGAAGTACATGGGAGAGATGATACCAACTAGCTACAGCTAGAACCTGTAGTCCATGGGGGAACTACTCACGGAGCATGATGGAGGCGATGGCGTTGATGGAGATGGCTTCCGGGGGCACTTCCCCGTCCCGGCAGGGTGCCAGAACAGAGAGTTCTGTCCCCCGAAACGGAGTTTCGCGATGGTGGCGGCGCCCCTGGAGTCTTTCTGGAGTTTCGTCAAGTGGTATGGTGTTTTTAGGTCGAAAGGGATTTTATAGGCGAAGAGGCGGCGCAGGGGGGCACCTGGGGGCTCCCCACCATAGGCCGGCGCGGGCCCGAGCCAGGCCGCGCCGCCTTATGGTGTGGTGGCCCTCCGGCCCCTCTCCGACTCTTCTTCGGTGTTCGGAGCCTTCCGGGAAAAATAGGAGGTTTGGCGTTGATTTCGTCCAATTCCGAGAATATTGCCCGAACAGCCTTTACCGGAACCAAAAACAGCAGAAAACGAGAACCGGCACCGTGACATCTTGTTAATAGGTTAGTTCCGGAAAACGCATAAAAACATTATAAAGTGCAAGCAAAACATGTAAGTATTGTCATAAAACAAGCATGGAACGACAGAAATTATGGATCCGTCGGGGACGTATCAGCATCCCTAAGCTTAGTTCCTGCTCGTCCCGAGCAGGTAAACGATAAAAAGAATAATTTCTGCAGTGACATGCTACTTACATAACCTTGATCATACTATTACAAAGCATATGAAATGAATGAAGTGACTCAAGGCAATGATCTATAGTTGCTAACAAGTAGATAACATATAGCAAAACTTTTCATGAATAATACCTTCAAGACAAGTATCAAAAGTCTTGCATAAGAGTTAACTCATAAAGTAATAAGTTCAAAGTAAAGGCATCGAAGCAACACAAAGGAAGATATAAGTTTCAGCGGTTGCTTTCAACTTGTAACATGCATATCTCATGGATAATTGTCAACACAAAGTAATATGATGAATGCAAATATGCAAGTATGTAAGAATCAATGCACAGTTGACACAAGTGTTTGCTTCTAAGATGGAAGGAAGTAGGTAAACTGACTCAACATAAAGTAAAAGAATGGCCCTTCAAAGAGGAAAGCATCGATTGCTATATTTGTGCTAGAGCTTTGGTTTTGAAAACATAAAGAGAGCATAAAAGTAAAGTTTTGAGAGGTGTTTGTTGTTGTCAACGAATGGTAGTGGGCACTCTAACCCCTCGCCGGACAAACCTTCAAAGAGCGGCTCCCATGAATTATTTTTATTTTTGGGTGGCACTCCTTCCAACCTTTCTTTCACAAACCATGGCTAACCGAATCCTCGGGTGCCTCGCCAACAATCTCATACCATGAAGGAGTGCCTTTTTATTTTAGTTTCATTATGATGACACTCCTCCCAACCTTTGCTTACACAAGCCATGGCTAACCGAATCCTTCGGGTGCCGTCCAACAATCACATACCATGGAGGAGTGTCTATTTTTGTTAATTAATTTGGGACAATCCCATTGCCAGCTCTTTTTGCAAAATTATTGGATAAGCGGATGAAGCCACTAGTCCATTGGTGAAAGTTGCCCAACAAGATTGAAAGATAAACACCACATACTTCCTCATGAGCTATAAAACATTGACACAAATTGAGAAGCATTTTGAATTGTTTAAAGGTAGCACTCAAGCAATTTACTTTGGAATGGCAGGAAATACCACATAGTAGGTAGGTATGGTGGACACAAATGGCATAGGTTTTGGCTCAAGGTTTTGGATGCACGAGAAGCATTCCCTCTCAGTACAAGGCTTTGGGCTAGCAAGGTTATTTGAAGCAAACACAAGTATGAACTGGTACAGCAAGACTTACATAAGAACATATTGCAAGCATTATAATACTCTACACTGTCTTCCTTGTTGCTCAAACACTTTTACCAGAAAATATCTAAACCTTAAGAGAGATCAATTATGCAAACCAATTTTAACAAGCTCTACGGTAGTTCTCCATTAATAGGCTTAGACTACATGAAAAAACTTAATCATGATCTACCTGAGAGCTCAAAACAATTACCAAGTGTCAAATTATCCAAGACATATGAGGCATTTTCTGTTTCCAAACAAATATAAATAAGTGCAATAGCTTCCATTATCATTGAACATTAAAAGTAAAACGAAGAACAAGTGTTTATATGAAAAAGCGGAGCGTGTCTCTCTCCCAAACAAGGATTGCTAGGATCCAATCTTATTCAAACATAAACAAAAATAAAAACACACGGACGCTCCAAGTAAAGCACATAAGATGTGACCGAATAAAAATATAGTTTCAATAGAAGAAACCTGATAAGTTGATGAAGAAGGGGATGCCTTGGGCATCCCCAAGCTTAGACGCTTGAGTCTTCTTGAAATATGCAGGGATGAACCACGGGGGCATCCCCAAGCTTAGACTTTTCACTCTTCTTGATCATATATCATCCTCCTCTCTTGACCCTTGAAAACTTCCTTCACACCAAACTTCTCATAAACTTCATTAGAGAGGTTAGTACTCAAAAAATTTGAATCCACCTTGGTCCTGTAGTGGCACATTGCAAGAACTCAATAAAACATTAGCTACAGCCCTCTACGTCTAGAAAACCTCGCTTAAAGTCCACAAGAGACAATGCAAAAAACAGAGACAGAATCTGCCAAAACAGAACAGCCAGTAAAGACGAATTTTAAATAAACACTTCCGTTGCTCAAATCAGAAAACTCAAAACTAATGAAAGTTGCGTATATATCTGAGGAACACGCACGTAAATTGGCATATTTTTATGATTTAGCTACAGAGAAAACAGCCCAGATTCGTGACAGATAGAAATCTGTTTCTGCGCAGAAATCCAAATCTAGTATCAACCTTCGATTAGAGGCTTCACTTGGCACAACAATACACAAAACTAAGATAAGGAGAGGTTGATACAGTAGTAAACAACTTCCAAGACACAAATATAAAACAAAGTACTGTAGCAAAATAACACATGTATCTCCCAAGAAGCTCTTTCTTTATAGCCATTAAGATGGGCTCGGCAGTTTTAATGATGCACTCCCAAGAAATAGTATTTGAAGCAAAAGAGAGCATAAAGAGGAAAATCCATAACACATTTAAGTCTAACCCTCTTCCTATGCATAGGAATCTTGTACACAAATAAATTCATGAAGAACAAAGTGACAAGCATAAGAAGATAAAACAAGTGTAGCTTCAAAATTTTAAGCATATAGAGAGGTGTTTTAGTACCATGCAACTTTCTACTACCATATTTTCCTCTCTCATAATAATTTTCAGTAGCTTCATGAACAAACTCAACAATATAACTATCACATGCAGCATACTTTTCATGATTTCCAAACACATAATTTTTATCAAGTTCAAGAATAGTGGAATTAAAACTTTCAAACTTACTTTTATTAATAATATAACAAGGTAGTTGATCAATCTCAATAGATATGGGACTCATAGAATAAGTCAAGAACTCTCCAATCCCATTTTCATTAGTAGTAGAATTAATATTATCAAGTAACATAGGACCATCATCTAGAGATTTATCATAAACATTTGCTAAGCAAAATTCTTTAGTACCATGCATTTCGACATCAGGCACAAACAAAGCATTATCATAAGATTTATCAAAGTAGCATGGATTATCATATATAAAAGTAGCATAATTATTCTCACAAGTATTACTCATAGGTACTATTTCAAGAGAATCCACAGGAACATAACATTCAACCTCTTCCGGTAAGCATGGAGGACAATCAAATAGTGTAAGAGATAAAGAGTTACTCTCATTAGAAGGTTGGCATGGGTAGCTAATCCATTCTTCCTCCTTTTGTTCATCACTCTCCTCTTCTTTTTCATCCAATGAGCTTTCAGGTTCATCAATTTCCTCCTCTTTTTCATCCAATGAGCTTTCGGGTTCATCAATTTCTTCTTCCACCGGTTCCCGCAAATTGTGAGTGCATTCTTGTGCATTAATGTGTCTCTCTTTATAATCAAGGATATAAGGATTCCTACTCGTAGCATTCTATGCAAGAATTAAGGATAGTAGAGACATAATCTTTAAGGTCCTTACAAATAGCACAAGTTTCATAATTCTCAACCATGAAGGATTCTATCTCGGAGGCTCCCATAAATAAGACAAATTGTTCTACCTCTTCAAACCCATAATGAATATAGCAATTCCGATTATAGTTCTTAATTAAAAATTCCTCACTAAAGCCACATTGAAATTTAAGATGTTTAGTATCCTGTTGAGAGCAACAGTTTATATCATGGCGTTTAAGCAAGATTTTAGCAATTGTATTCAATTTTTCTATCATAGCACTCATTATTTTACCAGTTCTTGATTCTCTATAATTATTATAACATTCTATAAGCTCCAAGTAGGTTGTTGGTTCTCCCATAACAGCAGTTTTTAATTTTTAGGTTTTTTAAATTTTTATGGATTTTTGGGTATATGAGACAAATAAAACAAGACAAAAATAAACTAAGCAAAAGTAAACTAAGCAAACTAATACTAGACAGAAATAAACTAAGCACAAGTAAACTAGGAAAAAGTAAACTAAGCAAAACAAAACAAAATAAAACAGAGAGAGAGGTAGAGTGTACTCCCCAGGTGAACTTATGAGTAGAGCTATGCCTCCCCGGCAACGGCGCCAGAAAATAGTCTTGATGACCCACAAGTATAGGGGATCGCAACAGTCTTCGAGGGAAGTAAAACCCAATTTATTGATTCGACACAAGGGGAGGTAAACAATACTTATAAGCCATAACAACTGAGTTGTCAATTCAGACTGCACTGGAAAAGCACTAGCAACAGGGGTGATGTGAAAGTAGCGATGATATGAGAGCAGTAGTAACAGTAACACAACAACAGTAATAGTAACACAGGAGCAATGGCACCAGAAGATAGTTGATACTACTTCCAATGACATGTAGAACGAGTATATGATGATGAAAGATGGACCGGGGTTCCCAGCTATCTACACTAGTGGCAACTCTCCAATAACAAGTGTTGGGTGAACAAATTACGATCGGGCAATTGATAGGATTGAAATAGCATTAAGACAGAATATCAAGATCATTAATCATGTAGGCATGTTTTCCATATATAGTCGTACGTGCTCGCAATGAGAAACTTGCACAACATCTTTTGTCCTACCAGCCGGTGGCAGCCGGGCCTCAAGGGAAACTACTCGGATATTAAGGTACTCCTTTTAATAGAGTACCGGAGCAAAGCATTAACACTCCGTGAAAACATGTGATCCTCACATCACTACCATCCCCTCCGGTTGTCCCGATTTCGTCACTTCGGGGCCATTGGTTCCGGACAGCGACATGTGCATACAACTTGTAGATACAATCTAAGCAATAAGTATAGAGCTTAAATCTAAGATCATGCCACTCGGGCCCTAGTGACAAGCATTAAACACAACAAGATTGCAAGCAACAATAACTTCATAAACTTTGTAGATAGACAATCATAACGTAACAATCCATCGGGTCCCGACAAACACAACACCGATTACATCGGATGAATCTCAATCATGTAAGGCAGCTCATGAGATCATTGTATTGAAGTACATGGGAGAGATGATACCAACTAGCTACAGCTAGAACCCGTAGTCCATGGGGGAACTACTCACGGAGCATGATGGAGGCGATGGCGTTGATGGAGATGGCTTCCGGGGCACTTCCCCGTCCCGGCAGGGTGCCAGAACAGAGAGTTCTGTCCCCCGAAACGGAGTTTCGTGATGGTGGCGGCGCCCCTGGAGTCTTTCTGGAGTTTCGTCAAGTGGTATGGTGTTTTTAGGTCGAAAGGGATTTTATAGGCGAAGAGGCGGCGCAGGGGGGCACCTGGGGGCTCCCCACCATAGGCCGGCGCGGGCCCAGGCCAGGCCGCGCCGCCTTATGGTGTGGTGGCCCTCTGGCCCCTCTCCGACTCTTCTTCGGTGTTCGGAGCCTTCCGGGAAAAATAGGAGGTTTGGCGTTGATTTCGTCCAATTCCGAGAATATTGCCCGAACAGCCTTTCCGGAACCAAAAACAGCGGTAAAACGAGAACGGCACTGTGGCATCTTGTTAATAGGTTAGTTCCGGAAAACGCATAAAAACATTATAAAGTGCAAGCAAAACATGTAAGTATTGTCATAAAACAAGCATGGAACGACAGAAATTATGGATACGTCGGGGACGTATCATGCACCTATTAGGTGTGTTGGGGACACAAGAGACTTCTTGCTTTGTGGTTGCAGGGTTGCATGAGAGGGATATCTTTGACTTCTTCCTCCCTGAGATCGATAAACCTTGGGTGATCCACTTAAGGGAAACTTGCTGCTGTTCTACAAACCTCTGCTCTTGGAGGCCCAACACTGTCTACAAGAATAGAAGCTCCCGTAGACATCAGTCGCGCACCCGATGAAATATGAGGAAGAAGAAACAAGAGAAAATAACAAGACAATATAGAATTGCAGACGAAGAATTTTCATCGTACATCTTTGAGTTACACATAACTCGTCATGTACTCCTATCGGGAGATCAATATATTATTTCACTAGTCAACTCGAATAAATACACAATTCCAGCAGCCGACAAAGGCACTCGATAATATACCCTCAGAGCGCGTCCGCCGCGATAAAAACTCTGAATGCCTTAACTCGAAAAAGATTACGAAGGTAAGTTCCTAGGATCTATCCTGTGTGGCGTGGTATCGCACCCGAATGCGCTCTCCCACTTTATCCGTATCAGCAGATGCGAAGAAAAATCCTAACGGATGCGTTAAGTACTCGATAAAACACAGCTGGGATTTCGGTTCACGATAAGTCCTTAAGCGACGTGTGTCGAATTACGCTAGTATCCCGAGTTCGGGTCCATGGACTTGAGCTTCAAGTAGGTTTATGCGGGTTTGCCACAAGCACAGGTAACTGGTACCTGATCCGTCAGATGAACCAGCCCCATTTACCATTATCCCTGTACAAAATAGACATTGAGCAAAATATTCGTTATGAGTCGAAGGTTTTATAAATATGCGACTCAGTTTTACGATGGAGATTTTACTCGACTCGGCGGTTCAAGCAAAATCTCGGGGCTACTGACATAGGCATGCCGAATAAGCATGCCGAATAAGGCACCCGGATTATCTGGCAAGGATATGAGGCCCACGACCCGAAGCTTTCAAGGTCCAGAATCCCGGAGAATTCCAGGTAAGGAATATAGAGTTGTATTAGAAATTATGTAATGATACGGGAAAGGCCCAACGCGCCTTCCCGTAGTTTGTAACTTGTACGGCACAAAATCCCTCGGCTCCGCCTCCTATATAAAGGGGAGCCGAGGGAAGAGAAAAGAATCGATTCACTGTCAACAAAACCATTGCAATTTTAGTCGAAACACCTTTGTCGGCTGAAACCTTCGAGATCTACTTACCCTCTACGTCTTACGAAACTCAAGTCTACAATCTGTATGTATTGACAAGTTAATATCTTGTCACCCTATACAAATCTGCTAGATGTTCTCATCTCTTGGTGCTTATACAAATCTGCTAGATGTGCTTAGTCTGATGCATACGATTATGTTTTTTAGTGCTTATATGACATTGATCAGCTTAATTAAATTCACTCAAAAATTGCTTAATAAGGTTGATGCGTGTAGTTGACACGTCCGTTGGGAACCCCAAGAGGAAGGTGTGATGCGCACAGCAGCAAGTTTTCCCTCAGAAAGAAACCAAGGTTTATCGAACCAGGAGGAGCCAAGAAGCACGTTGAAGGTTGATGGCGGAGGAGTGTAGTGCGGCGCAACACCAGGGATTCCGGCGCCAACGTGGAACCTGCACAACACAATCACAGAACTTTGCCCCAACGTAACAGTGGGGTTGTCAATCTCACCGGCTTGCTGTAAACAAAGGATTAAACGTATAGTGTGGATGATGATGATTGTTTGCGAAGAACAGTAAAGAACAATTGCAGTAGATTGTATTTCAGATGTAAAGAATAGGACCGGAGTCCACAGATCACTAGTGGTGTCTCTCCCATAAGATAGCAGATGTTGGGTGAACAAATTACAATTGGGCAATTGACAAATAAAGAAGGCATAACAATGCACATACATATATCATGATGAGTACTATGAGATTTAATCAGGGCATTACGACAAAGTACATAGACCGCTATCCAAGCATGCATCTATGCCTAAAAAGTCCACCTTCGAGGTTATCATCCGAACCCCTTCCAGTATTAAGTTGTAAACAACGGACAATTGCATTAAGTATGGTGCGTAATGTAATCAACACAAATATCCTTAGACAAAGCATCGATGTTTTATCCCTAGTGGCAACAACACATTCACAACCTTAGAACTTTCCGTCACCGTCCCGGATTTAATGGAGGCATGAACCCACTATCGAGCATAAATACTCCCTCTTGGAGTCACAAGTATCAACTTGGCCAGAGCCTCTACTAGCAACGGAGAGCATGCAAGAACATAAATAACATATATGATAGATTGATAATCAACTTGACATAGTATTCAATATTCATCGGATCCCAACAAACACAACATGAAGGATTACAAATAGATGATCTTGATCATTATAGGCAGCTCACAAGATCTAACATGATAGCACAATGAGGAGAAGACAACCATCTAGCTACTGCTATGGACCCATAGTCCAGGGGTGGACTACTCACACATCGATCCGGAGGCGATCATGGCGATGAAGAGACCTCCGGGAGATGATTCCCCTCTCCGGCAGGGTGCCGGAGGCGATCTCCTGAATCCCCCGAGATGGGATTGGCGGCGGCGGTGTCTCTGGAAGGTTTTCCGTATCGTGGCTCTCGGTACTGGGGGTTTCGCGACGAAGGCTTTAAGTGGAAGGGCAGGTCGAGGGGCGTCACGAGGGACCCACACAACAGGGCCGCGCGGCCCTGGCGTGTCGTCGCCTCGTGGCCCCACTTCGTGATCCTTTCGGTCTTCTGGAAGCTTCGTGGAAAAATAGGACCCTGGGCGTTGATTTCGTCCAATTCCGAGAATATTTCCTTACTACGATTTCTGAAACCAAAAATAGCAGAAAACAATAACCGGCTCTTCGGCATCTCGTCAATAGGTTAGTGCCGGAAAATGCATAATAATGACATATAATGTGTATAAAACATGTGAGTATCATCATAAAAGTAGCATGAAACATAAGAAATTATAGATACGTTTGGGACGTATCAAGCATCCCCAAGCTTAGTTCCTACTCGCCCTCGAGTAGGTAAACGATAACAAAGATAATTTCTGAAGTGACATGCTATCATAATCTTGATCATACTATTGTAAAGCATATGAGATGAATGCAGCGATTCGAAGCAATGATGAAGATAATGAGTAAACAAATGAATCATATAGCAAAGACTTTTCATGAATAATACTTTCAAGACAAGCATCAATAAGACTTGCATAAGAGTTACTCATAAAGCAATAAATTCAAAGTAAAGGTATTGAAGCAACACAAAGGAAGATATAAGTTTCAACGGTTGCTTTCAACTTCAACATATTTATTTCATGGATAATTTTCAACACAAAGTAATATAACAAGTGCAATAGGTAAACATGTAAGAATCAATGCACACAGTTGATACAAGTGTTTGCTTCTGGGATAGAAAGAATAGGTAAACTGACTCAACAATAAAGTAGAAGATAGGCCCTTCGCAGAGGGAAGCATTGATTACTATATTTGTGCTAGAGCTTTTCATTTTGAAAACAAGAAACAATTTTTTCAACGGTAGTAATAAAGCATATGTGTTATGTATAAGACATCTTATAAGTTGCAAGCCTCATGCATAGTATACTAATAGTGCTCGCACCTTGTCCTAATTAGCTTGGATTAACACGGATTATCATTGCATAGCATATGTTTCAACCAAGTGTCACAAAGGGGTACCTCTATGCCGCCTGTACAAAGGTCTAAGGAGAAAGCTCGCATTGGATTTCTCGCTTTTTATTATTCTCAACTTAGACATCCATACCGGGACAACATAGACAACAGATAATGGACTCCTCTTTAATGCATAAGCATTCAATCAATAGTTAATATTCTCATAAGAGATTGAGGATTAATTGTCCAAACTGAAACTTCCACCATGAATCATGGCTTTAGTTAGCGGCCCAATGTTCTTCTCTAACAATATGCATACTCAAACCATTTGATTGTGAAAATCGCCCTTACTTCAGACAAGACGAACATGCATAGCAACTCAAATGATATTCAAAAAAGGTAAAGTTGATGGCGTCCCCAGAAACATGGTTACCGCTCAACAAGCAACTTATTAAGAGATAAGACACATAAGTACATATTCTTCACCACAATAGTTTTTAAGCTATTTGTCCCATGAGATATATATTGTAAAGACAAAGAATATAATTTTAAAGGTAGCACTCAAGTAATGTACTTTGGAATGGCGGAGAAATACCATGTGGTAGGTAGGTATGGTGGACACAAATGGCATGGTTATTGGCTCAAGGATTTGGATGCATGAGAAGAATTCCTCTCAATACAAGGCTAGGCTAGCAAGGTTGTTTGAAGCAAACTCAAGTATAAAATGTGCAGCAAAGCTCACATATGAACATATTGTAACTATTATAAGACTTTACATTGTCTCCTTGTTGTTCAAACACCTTAACCAGAAAATATCTAGACTCTAGAGATTAATCATGCAAACCAAATTTTAACAAGCTCTATGTATTTATTCCTTAATGAGTACAAGGTACATGATGCAAGAGCTTAAAAAAGATCTATATGAGCACAACAATTGCCAAGTATCACATTATTCAAGACATTAAACCATTTACCACATGCGGCATTTTCCGTTTCCAACCATATAGCAATGAATGAAATAGTTCAAATTTCGCAATGAACATTAAAGATAAAGCAAAGAACACATGTGTTCATACGAAATAGTGGAGCGTGTCTCTCTCCCACACAAAGAATGCTAGGATCCGATTTTATTCAAACAAAAACAAAAATAAAAACAAACAGACGCTCCAAGTAAAGCACATAAGATGTGACGGAATAAAAATATAGTTTCACTAGAGGAACCTGATAAGTTGTCGAGGAAGAAGGGATGCCTTGGGCATCCCCAAGCTTAGACGCTTGAGTCTTCTTAAAATATGCAGAGATGAACCACGGGGGCATCCCCAAGCTTTGACTTTTCACTCTTCTTGATCATATTGTATCATCCTCCTCTCTTGACCCTTGAAAACTTCCTCCACACCAAACTCGAAACAAACTCATTAGAGGGTCAGTGCATAATTCATATATTCAGAGGTGACATAATCATTCTTAACACTTCTGGACATTGCACAAAGCTACTGAAAGTTAATGGAACAAAGAAATCCATCAAACATAGCAAAACAGGCAATGCAAAATAAAAGGCAGAATCTGTCAAAACAGAACAGTTCGTAAAGACGAATTTTAAAGTGGCACCAGACTTGCTCAGATGAAAATGCCCAAATTGAATGAAAGTTGCGTACATATCTGAGGATCACGCACGTAAATTGGCAGATTTTTTTGATTTTTCTACAGAGACTACTGCTCAAATTCGTGACAGCAAGAAATCTGTTCCTGCGCAGCAATCCAAATCTAGTATTGGCTTTACTA
This sequence comes from Lolium rigidum, assembly GCF_022539505.1. Lineage (NCBI taxonomy): Eukaryota > Viridiplantae > Streptophyta > Magnoliopsida > Poales > Poaceae > Lolium > Lolium rigidum. The sequence goes on from NC_061511.1 coordinate 252,667,832, forward strand.
TCAAAGACTTTACTTGGCACAACAATGCAACAAAATAAAGATAAGGAGAGGTTGCTACAGTAGTAAACAACTTCGAAGACTCAAATATAAAAGAAAGTGCAGAAGTAAAATAATGGGTTGTCTCCCATAAGCGCTTTTCTTTAACGCCTTTCAGCTAGGCGCAGAAAGTGTGTATCAAGTAACATCAAGAGACGAAGCATCAACAACATAATTTGTTCTAATAATAGAATCATAAGGTAACTTCATTCTCTTTCTAGGGAAGTGTTCCATACCTTTCTTGAGAGGAAATTGATATTTAATATTACCTTCCTTCATATCAATGGTAGCACCAACAGTTCGAAGAAAAGGTCTTCCCAATATAATGGGACAAGATGCATTGCATTCAATATCCAAGACAACAAAATGAACGGTGACAAGGTTATTGTTAACCATAATACGAACATTATCAATCCTCCCCAAAGGTTTCTTTATAGCATTATCAACAAGATTAACATCCAAATAACAATTCTTCAATGGTGGCAAGTCAAGCATATCATAGATTTTCTTAGGCATAACAGAAATACTTGCACCAAGATCACACAAAGCATTACAATCAAAATCATTGACCCTCACCTTAATAATAGGCTCTCAACCATCTTCTAACTTCCTAGGGATAGAGGTTTCAAGTTTTAGTTTCTCTTCTCTAGCTTTTATGAGAGCATTTGTAATATGTTTTGTAAAGGCTAAATTTATAGCACTAGCATTAGGACTTTTAGCAAGATTTTGTAAGAACTTTATAACTTCAGAGATGTGACAATCATCAAAGTCTAAACCATTATGATCTACAGCAATGGGATCATTGTCCCCAATATTTTGAAAAATTTCAGCAGTTTTATCAGTTTTAGCAGTTTCAGGCAATTTTGCACGCTTTGCACTAGGAGTAGTAACATTACCAACACCAATTATTTTACCATTGATAGTAGGAGGTGTAGCAACATGTGAATCATTAACATTACTAGTGGTGGTAATAGTACAAACTTTAGTTACATTATTCTCTTTAGCTAGTTTTTCATTTTCTTCTCTTTCCCACCTAGCATGCAGTTCGGCCATCAATCTAATATTCTCATTAATTGAAACTTGGATGGCATTTGCTGTAGTGACAATCTTATTATCAATATCCTTATTAGGCATAACTTTCAATTTTAAAAGATCAACATCAGAGGCAAGTCTATCAACCTTAGAAGCAAGAATATCAATTTTATCGAGCTTTTCCTCAACAGATTTGTTAAAAGCAGTTTGTGTACTAATAAATTCTTTAAGCATGGCTTCAAGACCAGGGGGTACACTCCTATTATCGTTGTAAGAATTCCCATAAGAATTACCATAACTATTACCATTAGCAGAAGGATATGGCCTATAGTTGTTACCAGAATTATTCCTATAAGCATTGTTGTTGAAATTATTATTTTTAATGAAGTTCACATGAACATATTCTTCTTGGGCAACCAATGAAGCTAAAGGAACATTATTAGGATCAACATTAGATCTACCATTCACAAGCATAGACATAATAGCATCAATCTTATCACTCAAGGAGGAGGTTTCTTCAACGAATTTACCTTCTTACCTTGTGGAGCTCTTTCCGTGTGCCATTCAGAGTAATTTGTCATCATATCATCAAGAAGCTTTGTTGCCGCCCCCAAAGTAATGGACATAAAGGTACCTCCAGCAGCTGAATCCAATAGGTTCCGCGAAGAAAAATTTAGTCCTGCATAAAAGGTTTGGATGATCATCCAAGTAGTCAGTCCATGGGTTGGGCAATTCTTTACCAAAGATTTCATTCTCTCCCATGCTTGAGCAACATGTTCATTATCTAATTGCTTAAAATTCATTATGCTACTTCTCAAAGATATAATTTTAGCGGGAGGATAATATCTACCAATAAAAGCATCCTTACATTTGGTCCATGAATCAATACTATTTCGAGGCAGAGATAGCAACCAATCTTTAGCTCTTCCTCTTAAAGAGAAAGGAAACAATTTTAATTTTATAATGTCACCATCTACATCCTTATACTTTTGCATTTCACATAGTTCAACAAAATTATTAAGATGGGCAGCAAGCATCATCGGAACTAACACCGTAAAATTGCTCTCTCATAACGAGATTCAAGAAAGCAGGTTTAATTTCAAAGAATTCTGCTGTAGTAGCAGGTGGAGCAATAGGTGTGCATAAGAAATCATTATTATTTGTGCTAGTGAAGTCACACAACTTAGTATTCTCAACAGTACCCATTTTAGCAGTAGTAAATAAAGCAAACTAAATAAAGTAAATACAAGTAACTAATTTTTTTGTGTTTTCAATATAGAGAACAAGCAAGTAAATAAAGTAAAGCTAGCAACTAATTTTTTTGTGTTTTTGATATAAGAGCAAACAAAGTAGTAAATAAAATAAAGCAAGACAAAAAAAAGTAAAGAGATTGGAAGTGGAAGACTCCCCTTGCAGCGTGTCTTGATCTCCCCGGCAACGGCGCCAGAAAATATGCTTGATGCGTGTAGTTGACACGTCCGTTGGGAACCCCAAGAGGAAGGTGTGATGCGCACAGCAGCAAGTTTTCCCTCAGAAAGAAACCAAGGTTTATCGAACCAGGAGGAGCCAAGAAGCACGTTGAAGGTTGATGGCGGAGGAGTGTAGTGCGGCGCAACACCGGGGATTCCGGCGCCAACGTGGAACCCGCACAACACAATCACGTAACTTTGCCCCAACGTAACAGTGAGGTTGTCAATCTCACCGGCTTGCTGTAAACAAAGGATTAAACGTATAGTGTGGATGATGATGATTGTTTGCGAAGAACAGTAAAGAACAATTGCAGTAGATTGTATTTCAGATGTAAAGAATAGGACCGGGGTCCACAGATCACTAGTGGTGTCTCTCCCATAAGATAGCAGATGTTGGGTGAATAAATTACAGTTGGGCAATTAACAAATAAAGAAGTCATAACAATGCACATACATATGATGAGTACTATGAGATTTAATCAGGGCATTACGACAAAGTACATAGATCGCTATCCAGCATGCATCTATGCCTAAAAAGTCCACCTTCAGGTTATCATCCGAACCCCTTCCATTATTAAGTTGTAAACAACTGACAATTGCATTAAGTATGGTGCGTAATGTAATCAACAAAAATATCCTTAGACAAAGCATCGATGTTTTATCCCTAGTAGCAACAGCGCATCCACAACCTTAGAACTTTCTGTCACTGTCCCAGATTTAATGGAGGCATGAACCCACTATCGAGCATAAATACTCCCTCTTGGAGTCACAAGTATCAACTTGGCCAGAGCCTCTACTAGCAACGGAGAGCATGCAAGAATATAAATAACATATATGATAGATTGATGATCAACTTGACATAGTATTCAATATTCATCGGATCCCAACAAACACAACATGAAGGATTACAAATAGATGATCTTGATCATGATAGGCAGCTCACAAGATCTAACATGATAGCACAATGAGGAGAAGACAACCATCTAGCTACTGCTATGGACCCATAGTCCAGGGGTGGACTACTCACACATCGATCCGGAGGCGATCATGGCGATGAAGAGACCTCCGGGAGATGATTCCCCTTTCCGGCAGGGTGCCGGAGGCGATCTCCTGAATCCCCCGAGATGGGATTGGCGGCGGCGGCGTCTCTGGAAGGTTTTCCGTATCGTGGCTCTCGGTACTGGGGGTTTCGCGACGAAGGCTTTAAGTAGGCGGAAGGGCAGGTCGAGGGGCGTCACGAGGGACCCACACAACAGGGCCGTGCGGCCAGGGCCCAGGCCGCGCCGCCCTGGCGTGTCGTCGCCTCATGGCCCCACTTCGTGATCCTTTCGGTCTTCTGGAAGCTTCGTGGAAAAATAGGACCCTGGGCGTTGATTTCGTCCAATTCCGAGAATATTTCCTTACTAGGATTTCTAAAACCAAAAACAGCGAGAAAACAACAACCGGCTCTTCGGCATCTCGTCAATAGGTTAGTGCCGGAAAATGCATAATAATGACATATAATGTGTATAAAACATGTGAGTATCATCATAAAAGTAGCATGGAACATAAGAAATTATAGATACGTTTGGGACGTATCAAAGGTTAACACTGTATGGTACATAGTACTGCTTATAACACAGCATGGTAAGAGCATCTCCACCGGCGGCCCCGATAGCGGCCCCGATAGGTTTTTGGGGGCTGGGGGCGAAAATGGGCTCGCACCAGCGCGCCCCAAACGGCGCTGGCGATTTTTGGAGCCCAATAGAAGTGCCGGCAACCCCGTGCCGGCCCCTTCGCCAAGGGCGCGAATTGGGCGCGCCGGCGCCTCGCGAGGCTGAAAATTTTGGGCGTGGGAGCCGCCTGTCAGCCACACAACAACAAAATATACATCTTCTCCCCCAAAACCCCGTCCCTTCCGTCGCTCATTTCTCCCGCCAGCCGCTCAATCTCCCATGCATCCAGCCTCGTACCCTAAAAACCCTCGCCGCCACGCCTTGCCACCAAAGAGAAGGGCTCCGGCGAAGGCAGCGAAGCCGATGACGAAGGCGCCGCCGAAGACGCGCACCGTCGCGCCGAAGGAGAAGCCGGCGACCATGTCGCGCAGAGGACTGGGAGATGGAGATGGAACGCCGCGCCTTCGTCACGGCCGATCGCAGGAGGTGCCGCATCGCCGCCCTCGACGCAGCGAAAGCGGTGGTCTTTGCGGAAGCGTGCCTGAGCTTGGGCGGCGGCCTGAACAGCATCTCGAGCTCCCCATCGTCGCCGGGTTACTACGCGGGGTACATCGCAGACGCGCCGTCGATCTCGTAGATGCGGCTATCGCAGATGGACGGACGCGCCCGCTACTCCCCCGAGTTCGGCGACAGCGACATGACCGTCGACAACAATGCCCCATTCTCGCCGGATTCAACGGCTCGGGGCAGCGGCACCTTCCGCTTCCCCGACCTGAACGATTCGCCTAACATGCGCCGCACCTAGGGCCACGTGACAGACGGCACCGGCCTTCCCCGCGACCTCTTCCCCGGCGACGGCAGGCGCACCCAGCAGGTGTTCGGCAGCGGGTCCGGTGTGTCCATGGGCCAGGACGAGGTGCGTTTCGTGTCTTTCTATGTGTTGTGTGCATCGTAGACACCAGCAGAGACTCAAAGATTGCAACTTTATGCGTAGATTGCCGGCGAGGAGATCCTGAACGGCATCATACGCGGCCATGCCTACGAACCCCCGGTCGACGACTATGAAGAAGAGGCCGACGAGGACGAAGGCGAGGAGGCCGAGGAGGAAGTCCAGGAGGAGTTGATCGACGCCGAGACCGGCGCGAGCGTGAGGAGGACGCGCAAGCGTTCCGCCGGCACTCGTGGTCCGAGGTGGAGGTCCTTGGAGGATGAATGCCTCATCGAGGCGTGGAAGCAAGTGAGCTTTTGCTCCATCACCGGCGCAAACCAAACCGGGGGCAAGCATTACAAGCGCATCCTTGATTGTTTCAACGAAAAGAAGAACTATGGTGAGTACGCCACCATAGAGATGAACCGGAACGAGGGCGCCCTCTCTCACCGTTGGAACTTGATCAAGGGGTCGTGTAGCAAGTTCCACGGCTACTATGAGAAGATCAAGGCACGGAAGGAGAGCAGCACGACGATGGTGGATTGGGTATGATCTACGCCTATCTTATTTGCATATGAATTGGTGATCAATGTTGTTGCATATGATTTGATGATCCAACTTGTTGCATATGAATTGGTGATCAATATTGTTGCATATAAATTGATGATCCAACTTGTTGCATATGAATTGGTGATCAGTGTTGTTGCATATGAATAGATGCTCAAAGCCCTCAAAATGTACAAGCACCAACACGAGGACAAAGACTTTCCATTTATGCATTGCTTCAACAAGCTACAAGGTTGCGAGAAATGGGACGACCTCCTCCACACTCTCTTGAAGGACGGGGAAGATGGGCCGGTTGATCCAGCCGGCGCCTCCACCGGGCGCCCCATTGGCAACAAGAAGGCCAAGACCGACAGGAATGCGGCGCCGGTATTGGCAGCCATGGACGCCTCCATCGAGAAGATGATCACCTCGTTCTCAGTGGAGAACAAGGAAGCTGCCGATAGAGCCGCCGTCGTGTGGAAGGCCATCCTCGACAAGCAAGACGCCAAGATCGAGTTGGAGAGGGAGAGGGTGGAGGCGGCGAAGATGGAAGCTCACGCCGCTGCCATGAAGGCCAACAACGAAGCGACGCAGCTATCGTTGGCCAAAATGTCTCAAGAATCGAAAATCTTGATGGATGACATGGAGAAGATGGACCCCTTGGCACGGGCGTGGCACGAGATGTACCGCGAACGCATCGGCCAAGAGGTGATGGCGGCGCGAGCTGCGTCGGCGTCTCCCCCGACCCCATCCATGTCTACCCCGACACCGTCCGCGTTCATGTCTCCACCGGCACCGTCCGCGTTCATGTCTACCCCGGCACCGTCCGCGTTCATGCCTCCCCCAGCGACCGTGGATCCTGTTGCAGCGACGGAGCTGCCGCCGGCCGCCGATGAGGAAGCCGTTGAGGTTGCGCCGCCCGTGACCTCCTTCGTGTGATCATGCGATCATCCGGCTTCAAAGCCCTTTTTTTTTGCGCCGGAAACGACGATCTGGTGGCCGTATGTTGGCCCAAACTTCTTATTCCAAAACCTATTCGTATTTGGTGGCCGTGTGTTGGCCCAACTTCATATTCATAGATTTATTCAAATTTCTATGGTTATGTTTGAGATTTTAAATTTAATTATCTATCCGGGCCGCCTGTTTGGGGGCGCCGGTGTGGGAGCAGCTCCCCCAAATAGAGGATGTTGTGCCGATGTCCCCCAAACGGAGGTGCTGGCGTCCCTACCGGCACCTATTTGGGAGCTACCCGTGGAGATGCTCTAATCCCTCTCAGGCTGTGACAATTGAGTTACATGGGTGTGGGTTGGGTACACCAGCGAGGGTAGAAAGGCCATGGACGCAAGCAGGAGGCAGGGACCGTGGGCCAAAGATTCTTTTTATGGTAGCAGGCAGCTCTGCCGGCCATCTGATTGAAGAAGAAGGTCTCAAACTATTGAATGGCACCGGACAAAAGGGCACAGCTGCCATGGCACACGGTGGGGCGGCCTCCATCTCTGTGGAGCACACACGAGGCTGGACCCGAGAGAGAAAGCTGCGTTGCATCGCATGGAACAGTGCCCAGCACCGTTTTCTTTCACCTGAGACGCTGCCTGCGGGCCGGGCAACGCGCCGCTTGGCGGCTTGTTGCTGGCACACACATGAACGTGACATGGCTAGGCCAAACTCAGTGGCATTAGCCTATGCCCCACAGACTAACCATGCAACGTCGGAGAACTCGATCAGCGCTGGATGGTTGGATAGTTAGAGGAGTGCTGAGTACCAATATATGGTTGGATGGTTAGGAGAGAATTAATTAGCACTGTAGATCAAGTTTAAATCTTAGTTTGACACGTTGATGTCTTACAAAGTCGGTATATTTTTTTTAGAGGGAGGCGATTTTTCCGCCGGTAGCGAGACGTCTATGATGACTTCGTCAATCTCAAGAACCGCAGAATCAGTTTCTTGGAGTCAGACACTCGGAGATGCTCATAGGGGTAGGGTGTATTACGTATATGTGAGTGTCTACGTTTATACTATGCTCTATAAAAAAAATGTATGGAAGTGTTGGGTGTCCCCGGGATGTTTCCCTTACCCCCGCCTCATCTGATCAACACGTGTACATTTCGATTCTTATCACGTTTTTCTTCATTCTAGAAAAAAAAACTTTTGTTTTGCTGTAGCAAAAACGGTTGGGCAAAACAAAAAGTTAAAAGTCGCCTTACGCAAGAAGGTCTAAGCCATATATCACTGGATACTTCGTAGCAAAAGTTTCATGCTATTGTACCATTGTTGCCGCATTGAACAAAAAATTCACACACATCAAGAATCATTGTAGCATATCAGTCACGTGTTCACAACAAAACACATTTGAGTTGCTAGCATTCAAGACACACTCTTGCAACATCAAACAATTCGCGGAAAATTATCATTCTCCTCTAGCAGCGACTTCGCTGGAGCGGGTTCCAGCGATGAATCTGGATAGTTGCAGGACCGGGCATCGTTTGTAGCAACCTCTACTACCACCGTTGGTAGCAGCGGTGCCCAATACTTTCAGCATCGCTAACCCCCTAGTGGTAGCATCACCAACACAAATGTTGTTTTGTATCCGAATAGTGAAGATGTCGTCCCTTTGCATCACCGTAGACCATGGCGTAGCATTATCGCCAGTCGGTTAGAAAATCATGGTCGTGTGCTCCTCGCCTTCATCTCTTCTCTAGCTTCAAGATCTCCGACGGCACCTCGGTAGTGGCGGATGCCTCTGGGAGGAAGTGCTCCGTGTGGCAGCTGGTAACAGATAAATGGGCCCCTTGTATGAATCGTCCCAATCCTCCTAGACCCCCTCATCGTGTTTGTAGTGTGGGACCCTTCAGCCTACATGACAAACATGTGGCGTGGTTACAAGAGAGGGATGGCGATGGTGCCTCCGGACACACACCGGTGAGATTCAGGACGTCGTGTATCTGGACCAGAGGAGGACGAAGGTACATGAGAGGATGCGCAAGGAAAAATCAGTGTACCACCCTAGGGGCCGGGCGGGCGGCAGGCGGCAACGAGTGTCTTGCAGAGGATTCGGTCGAGCGATGGAGCCGTGGATCCTAAAATAAAAAAATTGCAAGCATTTGTTAACTTATTTTGATAGCAGTCCGCTAAAAAATCAGATGGCTGGCTAAATGTTCTCTTGTTATAATTTGCTGTGAATTTTTATACTACATGTTTAGTTACAAATGACGCCACTTTGCGATTGCCGCGCGCCGGGTTGCGCTGCCGGTGTCGCATCAACGTCGACGCCAACCTAGCTACCTGCAGTTTATCCAATCGGCGGTACAGATCGATCTCGACGGCACGTGCATGCCGCCGGGGACCATAGCCCCGCCGGCCGGCCAAGCCGCTGACGATAAGACGTTCTCTGTACGTAGTTGCTCTCACATCACATGTATCTCTACGTACGACGAGATCTGTTACACGTCCAGTTCACAGCGACCTCACAATATGACTCCAAACATCTTTTTTGCGAATAATATGAGTCCAAACTTGCTCGTTGTCCGGCTGCGCGTGTGCGTGTACCCGCCCGAGTGACGCGTATATTCTCGCCTCGCCTGGTTTAGCTCAAAAAACTGAGGGATGTACTGTGTTACGTTGCACACGTCGCACTCAGCGTTACCTGTTAATGTTATGCCGGCATGCATGCATGTTGTACCGGCAGTTAGCGGTTACGCTTTACATTGTACGACGCGTCAGCGAACGTGAAAATTAGTAAAAATAGCCCTTTTTTGAATACTTCGTAAATCTGGGGCTAAGTTGACAATAGAACGTAGAGAACTAATCTATGGTTGGATGGTTAGAAAGGTAGTAGCATCTTCAGCCCATCAGAATTCAAATCACAGATTGATATTTTGGTGTGTGCGAGATATTCTTTCAGTGAGAGACGGTGTTTCCATCGGTAGCGAGACATCTATGATAACTTCATCAATCTCAAAACCCGTCAAATCATCAGTTTCATGAACTCACTACCTCAAAGATGCTCATAAAGTTAGGGTGTGTCCATTCGTTTATATGAATGAGTGTATATGTATTTTTAATGAATGAGTGCGTTTCGCAAAAAAAAAAAAGCCATAGCAGCATGTTGCCGTGGCCTAGGGCACCATGCTAAATGACACGACAACTACCTCAACTAAGAGCATCTCCAGCCGCGTCCCCAAACCGTACCGGATTGAGCGTTTGGGGGACGTGTTTTGTTCGTGCCGCGTTTGGGGACGTCGCTCCCCAGCCGCGTCCCCCAAACGCCTCCCCCAAACATTTAAAATACTTTTTTTGGCATTTTTATTTCAATTTCCACAAACTAATACATAATTGGGAACGTGATTTACACGAAGACACAATTTGGAACATGGTTTTCCACAAACTAATACATAGTTTGAACCATGGTGGACACAAATATAAAATTTTGCAAAAAAACTAAACCTAACTAGGCCGTGCATCGAAGGTTTCTTGTGTTCGCTGCTAAGAAAGAACACTTGAGGGCACACCCAGTCACCCAAACTGGAAAATCCAGCAGGAGGATGATGCCCTTATTGGTTTTACCGATGAGGCGAACATCCAGAAACTTCCGTGCACGTGTTCGCTGCGAAGAAACAACACTCTTCATCATCAGTCGTCCTCCTCGTCGGTGCTTTCTCCGTGGTAGTCCCGGCGGCAGCGCGTCTCGTCGAAGACCTTGACGCTCATGTCCCTGTCGCCGAAGTAGGAGAACAGGAGGATGAAGCCGGCTTTGAGGCTGTGGTGTCGCGCGAACTTCACCCAGCCGATGTTGAGGTACATCTTGCCGCGCGCGTCGTAGATCACGTCGATGATCCACCGGTAGTAGCCGCACACAGCCTCCCGCAGATGCATCGTGCGCGGGCGGTCGTCGCCGGCGACGTAGTCGGCGAAGGAGTCCGGCAGCCTCTGGATGCCGCGCGGGTCGCCCTTGAGGACGAGGACGAACTCGAACGAGCACGTCCGGCTCCACGTCCATCTCCGACGATGAAGCCGACGGCGTGGGAGGCGACGGCGAGCGTTCGGCTCCGCCGCGGCCACGACCACGACCACGACCACGGTCGCGAGGTCGGCCTCCGCCTCTACTCGGACATAGCGTCGAGCCTTGTTGAGATGGTGGCGGCTAGGGTTTGGCAGAGGGGCGCTAGGGTTTGTGTGTGAGAGGGACGATGAGAGGCGGCCCTTTTATAGGCCGGAGGGAGGCGGAGGAGCGGTGGCACTCATTAACACCGGCACGCAGAGCTAGGCGCTACGGGACGCGTCGCTGCGCCTCTGCGGGAACTGCACCGTCGCTGCGGGAACTGTACCGTCGCTGCAAAGCCAATAACTTCCGTCGCGAGGTAGGCAACGGTTAGGTTAAAATTTATTGTGCTGCTGACGGGTCGGCCCCGCCACTCCCCGCCTCGCTTTTCGGTGTGTACGGCGTCCCCGGAGCGTCCCCTGTGGGACGGGGACGGGCTCGGGGCGCCGGACACCGTATCGGGGCGCGCCGGACAAAATTCGGGTTTGGGGGACGCGGCTGGAACGGTTTTTTGGTCCGGCGCGCCCCTAATTGCTTTGGGGGACGCGGCTGGAGATGCTCTAAGGAAGCCCAGCCCGGGCATCATAGGAAGAGACAAATTTGTGACTTTTTTCAAACCTAGTCCATTTTAAGCTAAAGATTTTGAAAAAGGACGATTAATTATTAGTTTATCCATTTTCACCCAGTGAGCTGAGCTACTCCAACTTACTAGACAGAAACACCATTCGGATTACATACCATTTTGCATTGCAGCTCATCGAACAAGTCATCGTAAAAATAACCAGAACCACCTGCTAGCTGGTTGATCGATCTGGAACTGCATCTAAGTTTACATCGCAAAATCAATCGAGACACACGCCTAATTAACACGCACACGCTCTAGCGCGCAGAGCAGCTGCGAGCTAGCCTGACACGGACGATTTGGTCCGCCTCAGACGACGGAAAGACCCATTGCCGCCGGCGCTGCCACTCTCCCGGTCGCTCCCGGCGAGCGTGAAGGAGGAGTTGCCGGACGCGCAGCCGGCGGCAGTCGTGGTAACCACCAGGTCGACGAACGCGGCGACGATGGCGGCGTGCGTGTCCTTGCCGTTCGCGCGGAGGTACCACCCCAGCATCCTCTCCAGCCAGTCCCAGTCGCCCGCGCAACCCATGCCGCGCGACGCCATCATCTCCTCCATCGACGCCCGGAAGTCAACGTACGGGTCCGCGGAGTCCAGGGCCAGCGGGACGCCGCCTCCGAACGGCCCCGCCGCCGCGTGGCCGCGCCCACGCTCAGGCCCGGGTTTCTTCTCCAGGATTGAGCTGGAGCGAGCGCGGGGCTCGAAGCGGAGGCGGTCGGAACGGAGGCCGCGGACGATGGCGTCGGCGGTGTCCTCGGCCGCGGCGGCGGAGGGCTCCGACTCGGTCGAGAGGCTGTCGGACGCGGCGCAGTCGTGGTGCATGCGCGCGGAGGAGTTGGTGAAGGAGGAGGATTCCGCGGAGTCCAGGAAGAGGGACGCGGCCGCGGCGTTCTTGGCGGCTGCCGACGCAGAAGCGGACGGTGAGCGGAAGGAACTGGTTGTCGGGTGCTTGCAGGAAGGCCACATCCATGCCTGCGGGGTGGCCGTCGGAGTGGGAGGTGACGATGGTGGAGTAGCGTCTTGGTTGGCCGGGTTGACGGCATAGAAGAGAAAGCTCAGTGGTTGCTTCCTCACCATTGGTGCGGGAGGAGAGCGAGGCAGCAGCGGCAGCAAACAAGAGGAAGAGATGGAAGTGAACTGGCGAAGGGAGTTGAAGTTCGAATGTGTGTGTTTTTGTCAGCGCCCCTGAGTATTTCAAACTACCACTAAGGGGTTTTATTTGGTTTGGTACAAGCTAGATCAGTTTATTTGAAGGTCGGGACCTGTGATGGTACACAGAAGATCTTCTGTGGCAACTCATTTGGTGTATTTCCCCACCGTTAACTACATATCGAGAGACTAAACTTTTAGAGTTTTTTCTATGATTCATACTCCCTCGGTACCTCAAAAGATGGCGTAAGAGTTGTGGTCAAAGTCAAATGATGTAAAAATTAATACACCTTATTTTGAAAAATATAGGTAGCAGCACGAGCAGTGAAGGAAATGCATAGAAGTATGGAATTCTCATCGGTCATATTTTTCATCCATAGAGATTTTAAGGGACATGAAAATGAAGATTATTTTGTTAGATTTAAGTTTTGACTTTCGAAAGAAAAACAGAATTTCTACAATCCACTCAAACTTTTTTACATTCCTATGCGCAAACACTGACATAAGTTGCATAGTAATGACCTAGTATCTTACCTTTGCATTTGCTTTAACCTTTATTTGATGATTATTCTTAGGATTTTTGCGTTTTCTATTACTACAAGTCACCTGTTTCACAAAATTCATATGGTTCTGCTTTCTTTGTTTTGCACATGGAATTTATCATATTCTTATGTTCCCCGTATTCCTACTTAATTACTCAAATCATGTCAGTTGAATTTGGGAGACAATTCTTGTTTTATTTCTAAGCATGTTCGAACTCCTTTGAAAATTGGGCTACCTCGATTTACATAGGGATTTTTTTTTGCGAAAAAGGTCCATGGTATTAAGAGAAACATCGAACAGTACAAAGCACCTTATCAAAATGGAAAATTACAATAAAATTCTTGAGACGTCCTTCATCTTCAACCTCCAGACGGTGTTGACGGCGCGCCGCCGCCGGCCTAGCGTTGTTGGATACGAACGGGGAGTGGCCGAACGGGTCATGAAGACCACATCTATCCCAGAGAAGAGGAAGAAGAAATAATCGCTGATGAAGCTCCATGACGATCCGAAGCCCCCCCCCCCCCCACCCTCAGACAGGAAAGGTCCTCGAGAACCACACCACCCCCACAAGCTTCTCGACATCGCCGCCGAGATGGGGCTGAAGCTGAGAGACTTTATTGGATAAGACACCACTGCCACCACCTGAGTGCCGCCCCACCAAACCTTCACCCTAAAACTAGAAAAACGGAGCCCTCCCGCCGACGGGGCCCAGATCCACCCCTTCTCCATGGCCCGAAGGCCACAGACTTGGGGCAGATAGCCGGCGTAGACGGGAGGCGGCTGGGAACCGCCACGATCGCCTCTGGATCACGCGTCCCGGACGGTTAACAAAGCGTTTTCCTGGTACTGCTCTACGGGCTTCTTTGATTGACAGGATTCCTAAAACACATGAATAGAAACACGAAACAAAATTATCACGTCCTTTTGGAATCCAAGTGGGTTGAGAAACTACGTGTATTTACATCAAAGAGTGTTTTTTTATATCACATAAAAAAGCATGGTAATTGTTGCAAGACGTTAGGATGGATGGAAATTTTCAGAAAAACATAGTGCAATCTAAGAAACAATTTCTGAAGATCCCAATGCTACAAATCAAAACGGTGTATATATACAAAAAGTTCTTACAAATCTAAACTCCCGAATTTTTCATGGTATTTCTTTGATTCATGGAGCGCTTAGAAATATGAAGAGCAAGCTTGCAAGCTACTCCCTCTATTTTCAAAAGAAGGCATATAAGTTTTGTTAAAATTTGAACAATGCAAAGCTTGACAAAATTTATAGATATTTTATAATCTATAATCAGTGTCATTAGATAAGTCATAAAAATATATTTTCATATTATTTCTGCGTATTATTATATTTTTATTTAAACTTGGTCAAACTATACCATGCTTGATTTGGTAGAAAATTTAAAAGCTTTCTTCTAAGACTAGTCACAATGGGAAGTATCATAGACTAGTATCATACGTATCATAATAGTTTATGATACAATGCATAGTATCGTGAATTAGTATCATAGTTCCATCATATTTAATGTTTTGTAAAATCTCAATGCAAATATGTGTTCATGATGTATTTGCCCCTAAAATTTTAAGTTTTACGTGCTATGATACGGTATCTATCTATGATACTACTCTCAGCTTTCTTCTTATTAATTGATGCGTCACATCTAGATTTTTGCCTACATGATATGCATGATACTATCTATGATACTTCTATTATGGTTAGTCTAAGGATCCAAGTGGGTAGTCGTTACCTCCTTGGTTGTTCGTTGATGTAGCGCCGTCAATGCAAAGATGCACGAGCATTTACACTCGAGGCGAAAGCACGTAGCGGAATGCAGAAATACTGTAGTACGCAAGAAACCCAGAAGCTTTTATTCCTTGGCGTACACGTACGTCCTGTTGTGCCCCGGCCGTTCAAAGCATCGATGTTCTGTTTCAGTCTTTCTCCACTGTGCTGACTGGACGTGGCTCTGCCTTGCAAGTTTCAACAATCGCGGCAAGGATCTCATGCCCTGCGCTTGACTATTCGTAGATGAGTTAGGGCATCTCTAACCGGGCGACCCATCCCGCGCCCGCGCGTCCGGATGGGTCGAAACGGACAAAACCGCGGTCCAGCGCGCGGACCCATCCCTAAAACGGATGGCCGCGGCGTCCGGGACGACCCAAACCCGGTCCAAATCTTGGACGAGTTTGCGTGGCCGTGGACGCGAAAGGCTGGTCGCTCGCGTCCTCCCTTGTCCGCCCCTGGCCCGCCCGTCTCGCCTCCCAAAACAGAAAACACTCCACCGTACTCCCAAAACCTAGAGATGACCGACGAAGCGACCGCCGCCGCCACCGCCACCACCGCCACCATAGGAGAGGAGGCACCCGCGGCCGTTGCCGCTCTCGCCGTGGAGGCGGCTCCCGAACCGGCGGAGGCCGAGCTCCCCCCCCCGGGCCGCCGACGAAGAAGGCGAAGGCCGACCTCACCCCGGAGCAGAGGAAGCTCGAGAGCAAGAAGAGGGCCGACCGCCGCAGGGAGCTCGACCAACGGAAGAGGGAAACCGCTGCCGAGGTGGAGCGGCAGCGGGCGGCGGAGCGGCTTCTCCAACTCAAGACGGAGGCGAAGAGCACTCTCCTTCAAGAGCAGCAGGCCATGCTATTTTACGGCCACCCGGCCGCTCGGCCGAGCACATGATCATCCCCGGCACCGGCGCGGCCTCGGTGGGGAGCTCGGCCTCCTCCGTGACCCGGCCCCTTCCTCCAAGGTCAACCGCCCCACCGACCGCCCTATTTGGGCACGAAATGGGGGCGCATGGGCGGCACGCGTACCAGTCACGGGATGGGTCACCGGAGGTGGGCGAGTCCATGACGGGGCCGTCACCTTCGTCCATTGACCTGAACCGTGCGCCGGCGAACTCCAAAGGCCCCAAGAACCAGGGAGCAGCTGCGACGTCCGGTGCATGCAACCTGTTCGACGATCTGTCGGCCGCGCGCGCGCAGTCACCGTCCACCGTGCAGGCCCCTCCGTCTTTCGCGCAGACAATGCCGACGACCCTGCCATATCCTTCGACACGACAGAGCTCCCCAGCCACCTCCCATTGACACACAGAGGGCACAACCGCCTGTCCCGGCAGCATAAACATTGAGGAGGAGCCGTTGTTCGGTGAGGGCCTCACACAAGCCGCAGCTGCACAAGCTCGAGGTCGCCGGGTAAGCAAACGAACCGCCAACTACACGGAGAAGGAGGACAAGGTGCTCGTCGATGGATGGTTGACCATCGGGCAAGATGCGTTGACGGGTGCCGAGAGAAGGGGTCCGCATTCTGGCGCCGGATCTATGAATACTTCCATGAACATCGCAAATATGGACATGAGCCATTTGAGAGCGACCGCAGCGAAATATCGCTCCAAAAGAGGTGGGGAGCAATTCAAACGGAATGCAACAAGTTCCACGCGGCGTATGAGCACGCGAGGCGGCTCCCCGTTAGTGGCATGGGTGTGAAGGACTTGGTATGATTCTTAAGCTCAACTTATTCATCCGATGTTTGCACATATGTTTATCGTTGTTGTCTCGCTTTGCTCTAGGTGTGGCGAGCTTTGGAATTCTACAAAGCCAACAATGGAGAGAAGACCTTTGCCTTCCCTCATTGTTGGAAGGAACTACACCCCCAAGTTCCAGGAGGGGTACGAGGGCTACATGGCGACCTTGACTGGCAACAATCCCGCCAAAGATGCCACGGTCATTGACCTTGATGGTGGGAAGCCTTGCGGTAGCTCCGCTTCTCGTGCAAGTCGTCCGCGCGGCCACAAGTCAACCAAAGCCGACATGAAGCGTGATGCGTCGTCCATGCTATTGTATGGCACTTTGAAGGAGATGCATGCGGACAGAGAGGTGTCCACGGACAAGAGGGATGAGAGGAGGCGCCGGGAGAAAGAAGAGGACAGGAAGAAATTCTTTGATGTCCAGCAGAAGAAGCTTGAGATTGAAGAGGTCAAGGCCAAGACCAAAGCTAAAGAACTTGAGCTCAAAGAGAGAGAACTTGAGCTCATAGCAATGGCAAGGGCCAAAGAGGTGGAGCTGAAGGCGAAGGAAGTAGAGCTCAAACGCCAAGCCGAGGACAACCTCATCATAAACGCCGACTTGACCAACATGAGCGAGGCGAAGAGAGCTTGGTTCGAGAAGAGACAGAAGGAGATCCTCGAGCGCCCAAATTGAGTTAGACAATCTCAATTGTAATTTTTATATTTTTCTCAAACTATGGCACATTTTATTTGATTTATCATGGTACATTTGATAATATTTTATGGTATTTGATAATATTTTATGTTTATTATATATTATTCTATGTTTACGAGATATTATTATATATCAAACTAAGGATCTGTGGCCAGAGGACCTATTTTCCAAAGAAATAGGCCAAATAACCAAATGGCCAAATGGGTGGCCGCTGCGTTGGGCGCAGCGCGCGACCCAAACGGACGCGCGGACGCGGGGCTCCGTCCGCGCGTCCGCTCGGGCACGCAAACGGCCCAAAACGGACGGCCCAGCGCATCCGTTTGGGTCGCTCGGTTGGAGATGCCCTTACAGCGCTACACAGGCAAACTACGGAAATGAGAGATTTTGTGCGGATTTTCTGTCTGTTATATTATCTTTATCTTAAAATATAAGAATTTTGGTAAGCTATTTTAGCTTACCAAAGCATCTTATTTTACAACCGAGGTATTGTATGCCAAGAAATGTAACCTGGGTCAAACGTATCCATGTACATATTCCTCGAGTCCAAGCCTTCCCGGGGTTGATATCTTCTTTCACAAAAGTTGGTCCAGTGATTCTATACAATATACTTGCACAAAAAATGTGACACGTATAGGATAAATTGTCATGTGAGACTTGAAGAACCATTTCCGGAAAACCTAATATACCATATCCAAGAGATACAAATTTGCTCCTTTTAAAAACAAAATTCTACATCAGATCCAAGAAAACTGAAACACCGTTGTAATATTTCAAAATATCTCCGACACAACCAAAAGATGCATTGTAATATTTCAAAAACCACCGTTGTGCCTCTAGCTTTACATTTTACATCTCGACTTTTTTAAGCTGGATTAATTAAGGTTCTGAGGAAAAGTCACATGAGGCTCCACCCTTGTAGGGTCCATTTAATTTTTTAAGGATTTACATAACAAATTTGTAGACTAAATCATATAGGTTATTCGATTGTAGGATTGATTTTCATAGAAATTTTTCCTAAGCAATCTCTGCACTAGATTCTATTGAAAATCTAACATACAGGCATGCATCTTTTTCAAAATACTTTTCCTTGTGGTGAAATCAAACAAACTTAGTTTATATAAACTTTTTTCTGTTCCTAAGTTTTTCATATATTGTGAATCAAATACGTCAGTTGTTGATAACGTAAGATCATTGAAACCATTGTAACCGAGAGCACACTCATTTCATGGCAACTGACCACATCAATCATAATGTCTAGCCAAGAGGGGATAGAGCCGTGTGTAACTATTATTTCGGGACAATCATTGCACAA
Organism: Lolium rigidum; assembly: GCF_022539505.1. Lineage (NCBI taxonomy): Eukaryota > Viridiplantae > Streptophyta > Magnoliopsida > Poales > Poaceae > Lolium > Lolium rigidum. Next base: position 252,686,383 of record NC_061511.1, read on the forward strand.
AACTAGCATTGCGCAAATTTAGACTACACTCCATCTCATGGATATGTGGTTCTCCTAGCAGTGCCTACCTGGGTATACATGAGACAAGAGGAACCGATGAAACAAGGCGACATGGCGCCCTTCCGACAACTAGGAATTGTCTCACGCTATATTCATCTTTAAATTTAATAGACTACTTCAGGAGGGAAGCGGACTTTTGGCTCTCGGGTGCAACGCAACCCCATATACCAAGAATATTATAGTAATTTGAAAAAGTAAAAAAAAATGAATCTTCCTAGAAATCAAGGATAATCAAGTTTGTACTCGTAAAAAAAATTAGAAACGAAATGATTCTCATGGTCTCCAGGGCAAAAAAGACAAAATTATGATGAATATAAAGTGAATAGCACCTAGTCATGGGGTGTTTCAAGTATTTTTTTTTAACTAGGATACAATAAAAGTAATTTCTTAGGGAAATATTTTGTTTCGAGTACAATACCTGGTCATCTTTGATTCCCAAAAAAGTTTGAATTTTTTAAAACTTTTTTAATATCTTATTTTATTTTTCCAAGTATAGGGGTGTGTGGCACCCGAGAGCTAATATATATATCCCACTTCAGGAGTGACTATCTCTCATCGACTGGGAATTAATTCAATTCTTAGTCAGGTAATGTTATTGAATTTCAGTTACAACTCATAATTCGCATCAATCTCAAAGTAACTTCAAGATTTGTGCCATTTTTCTTAGTTGCAACCCATGCGTAATTAATTAAAATCTTAGTTGCAACCACATGTTCGACTTTGGAAAATTTCGGTTGCAGCCCATATTGCACCTAATAGCTAGCACAATTTACGATGCAATCCAACGGTCTAGGAGGCGACTGAGAATTAGCAAAACCGTAACGATAGAGACTAGGGCATTTTTAATAGATAAAGCGCTACGATTCATATTAAATTACCGAAACATACGATACATGGTTTTTAACAATACTAGCCCGTAGAACACCAAGGAAAGTGTAATATCCCAGGTTTAGAGGCAACAAAATGAGAGAACACCAAAGTGTGCATTGCATTCATGCATAGAAAATCCGGAGAATTTTCGCGCTTTCAAATAAAACTTACCACAGTAACTGAAGTTCCACTTGACTTGTTGGAATTGAAGTAGATCATCAAGTCAAGCGCTATAAACTTCACTGTGATATTTGCTAAACCCTTATTTTGGGTAGACATAATTTGATCCATAGGTTGGATCAAAAAGGAACTAGAACTATTACACAACACTTAAAAGTTAGCAACTACCTTTGTGTGCAATTTAATTCACTTATAAATAAAGTAAACCACAGGGTCTCAAGTGCATAAAAGCCACACATTCTTATTTAAATCATAACTTATTAAATACATGGAATATCATAAAACTAAATCCATTTACATTACAAATTATAGTTCAAACTATTTGAATAAAACTAATTATGAGTATTTTGAAACTCATTTGATCATGCCTTGGTGAAATCAAACACCAACTATCCAAATTTGAGAAATAACCCTCAACATTGATCTTTTAACCAATATTATAACATAAATCTAATCATACATGATATGGTGCACTATTCACAAGTATAAAAGCATTCACAAGATATTTAGTCACAAATGCCACTTGGCTATCCAAGAATAAATCATATGAGAGGATAATGATCATGCCACATGTGATGAAATATCTACATGACTTGAATCCCAAGCTTTGCCACCTCATGCTCAAAGGATTGCTATAGATGAGTGCATGACAACCAAGCACCTTACTCATCAAATTAAAACAAGAGTCACCACCTATGTGTCATGATACTAGAGCTTGCCCAAACCTATAAATAGAGCCACACCCTTCATCCATATGATCACCTTGTACCATGCTACAAGGAAACCAAACACTTGAGACCTTCCATGTGAATTAGCTAGAATCAAGATGAAGAAGCTAGGAGGTGGAGGCATACCACAAGATGCAGGTTTATCAGATTTCCTGAAGAACAAGCTACAGAAGATACCAAGGTAGAATTCCTAGGCAAACCATATATTTAGAGGATCATATCGTCATCTCTTAAGTAGGACCTTAGGATATTCCAAGACATTGAGAAGTGAGAGAAGTTATAATACTAACAATAGCCATGTTCATACAAGAGTATTAGAGAAGTACTAATCCTAGTTGTTCAAGTCAATATTGGATCTTGGAAGTGAGAATCCTATTCCAATAGCAATACCTTAGGAAACCAATTCCATAATCATCACAACTTGGTATTAATTATAAACCCTAAGAATCTAGGATGAGTGTGATGAGAGGAATATTAAAGAGGGATTAGTGAGGAATGAATGGATCTTGTCTAATGCATGATTATACCTTGTAGATATAGATGATAAGCTAAACCATATGATTACTAGATCTCATCTATCACATAAAATAATAAGTATATCACTAGTAGTTAACCCCAGACCAATCCTCATGCCTTGTATGGAGGAGTGACCCTAGCTGGCCAATAAAACATAATCAAAGCTTATGCTGATACCCAATTCTAGCTTGTGTATCCCATGGGTAATTCCAAATAAAAACCCTAGACCACATTTGAATCCAAGTACCACTTGGGATCATGAAAAGAACCCTGCCATGCCTCATGCCTACTTATATTGCAATTTAATAAAGAGTATGCAAAACCCTAAACACTTTCACATAGGATCCACTTCACATAAAATGATATGCCCTAATTTGTGTATCATGGATCACAAGTATAATTCAAGCTAAAGTTTGCTAAAACCAGATTAATGATTATAGAACTTTATTAACCATCTTCTTAAACCCTAAGACACCATCATACAAATACAATCCATCCTCATTAGCATTTATTATAAACTTTAGTTATAATTAAAGTATATGGGAACAATCAATATTGTTAACAGAACCTAATGACATGTTCACCAAGCACTGGTCATAAAATTCAAATCATTCAACATAGGTTTGGTTTCTAAATAAAAATAAATTGAGACAAACTCTTAAATACATATCCATTTTAACCTTTTAAAATACACCTCACAAGAACACCAAGTTAATCACATATTAAGTATAGGTGTAAACAACAAAGCTATGCAGTAAGTATGATTATCAAGTTATACTTATAATTCAAATATTTTTGAAACCTGTAAAGCAAAACCAGAATCAAAATTTGAATTCAAATCATAAAATAGAAACCAGGAAATAAAATCAGAAAATAGAAAAGAAGAGAAGAAGCTTACCTGGCTTACCTGGACCGCAGCAGCCCACGTTGAAGCCCAGCACCAGCCCAGCCCAAGCCAGATACCGTTTCGTTCGCTTTAAAATTCGTGCAAAGGAGAGTCGTCGTCGTCTATCTCTCCGAGCTCGACACCGCGGCAGCGCCAGTCGGCCACGACCTCGACGACGATAAGGATGACCTTGGACGTCGCAGGCCATCTCAGAACCGCGCCCAACTCTTCTCGCGTCCGAGCCTATCTAAAAACATCTCGATTCGTGCTCGTTTGCAGTATCAATGTCACCGCCACATCTCGGCCGTCGCCGACGGTGAACTTACCAATCCGACCTCGCCGAGCTCTATAAATATGCCTGGAGATTCTCCAGGAAACCCTAGTACCTCGCCGCCCATCCATTTCTTCCCAGAACCTCTCTATCTCTCGTATTCTTCCACGTACTGTCGCCGGCGTCGATGACGAGCCCGACGGTACAAGCCATCCCGGAGCCCATGGTGTGGCTCAGTCGACGCGCCTGGCCGCGTAGATCACCCTGGAGGACCAGAGCATCAAGAGGAGCCAAGTCTAGGAGGAATTTCAGCGTTCCCTTTCCCTCGGGTTCGCTGAGAAATCTTCAATCGTCGTCGTCTCCATCGACCATCGCTGGAGCCGACCACACCTTGAGCTTCACGGTGAGCTTCCGCGTCTGTAGAGCATACTCTCGCTTCCTAGAACCGTCTCTAGCTCGCAATCGATATTTGGCCGGAGCCGCCGCCGCAGACGTGTTCACCGGCGATGCTCCGGTGACCATTGAGTGGTGGCCTTCACGCTCGTTTGCTCAGCATCGAGTACTGGTTCGAACGCACCTAGTTAGGATGTCTCTGGTGGTCTCTAGCCGTCGTTCTGTTGCTCGCCGGAGCATCGCCGGCGTTCCCTCCGGCGAGAGCGACGTGTCATCGCCACCTCAGCTCTGTTGACTGGTCGTTGCCCGCGTGGCAATTGACTCAGTCAACAGGCCCACCTGTCTGTGTCTGTGGGTAAAACGAACCGGTATGTTTAGTAATTAGCATTTGAATTAAAAACCAGTAAATAGTTAAAAGTTTGCAAAAACATAGAAAATTCATTTCAACTTAGAAAAATATGAATAATATATCAGAATGTTCACAAAAATAAACTCTATTCAAATAAAATAAAAAATAAAAAATGTGTGTCAAAATAAAAAATTCATTTATTTTTAACCTTATTAATTATGCCATTTCAATTATTTAAAGTACAATTTGAAATCAATAATTAGTGAAATTCCAAAATTAAATTTTAAATATTCAATAACTAATTAAAATGTTAAGATTAATTTTCTTTAACCTAATTACATCCACTTAAATATTACGGATAATTCATAAACCCTAATTTGCATATTACTATTTTCTATTTTCTGTAAATAGTAATAACTCAAGAAAATATTATAAGCCAATATTATTTTGGTAATTCAAAACCTATTTACTTAAACACCTTTAGTTAACAAGTCATTATTTTAATACCTAACCATAATTAGGAAACCCTGATTTCTAATTAAACCCTAACTAGTAATTATTTTAATTCTTAAACCCTCTAAAAATTAATAGCATGTTAACATTATTAATAACTTTATTTCAAGTACTTAATCACATTAATTATAGTACCAAGTATTACTTTAAGAATTGGATCATAATTTAGAAACCCTAGTTTTAATATAAGTTAGAATCTGGATTCCATTATGTTATGTGATCAATTGAAAATGCTTTAACCCTAAACCCTAGTTGCATATCACATGTGATCATATGAATGTCACCTTACATAGAGAACCTTATTATGTGACCAACAAATACAAGTCATGATCCACCAACATAGAACCAATTCACATGAGTCATCATTTCATGTCTTTATTTTTGAAGAAACTTTGTATAACCAATTAGTGCCACCTAGGTATAAACCCTAACTTGTTAATTGGGTTAGTACCATTCATCACCATACCACACCATTAAGATCAACCTCAACCATCATAATTTAGTAGAACCATAAGGATAAACCCTAGTACCAACCTTGTGTAGCAATTCACAACACATGTTCCTATTTCACTAAACTCTACTTAGGAAATGATAAGCCACTTAGCTTAGAAACCATTAGAGATTATTTGGTAAAGCAAATATGAAGCCATAGTAAACCAAATAGCAAACCTATGGAATCATCTTAATAACCATCCTTTGATATGATGAATATGGGAAACCATGGTAATAACCCTATCAATACCTGCTATCTATAAACCCATTCTACTTAAAGAACCCAACTAGTTCCTATTAGTGAAACTAAAGGAATCCAATAGTAAACCCTAGAAGCCATAGCACCTATGTATAGTAGTTCATATTCTTATTTAACCTGTTCTTCAAAAGTTATTCCTTTGAAGTACAAATATCAATCAAACCCTAGAAGCCCTAATCCTTCTTTGAAATACTCAATATTTCTCAAACAACATGTTCTTCAAAAGTTATTCTTTTGAAGTATAGTATAAGTAATCATCAACCATGTTCTGTAGAACTTAAAAATTGACAACTGTTCTTTACATATTATTCCACCACTATTATTTATGTGTATGATTGTTATGATGTCTTATATCACTTGGATATGATGCTAATATCACCAAACCCTAATAAGAACCTTGTTTGAGAATCATTCTAAAAGTGCAACCAACCCTAAAGAAATCTTTACAACTCATACATCCTAAAATCATCGAGGTTAGGTTACGCTCGGGACGATTGCATCTCATACTATGCATTATAGCATTATTGCCAGTTCTTTAAACATTGTCCTTACCGGACGATGATGGTATTTCAACATTTGGACTTCTCACGTATCGAAGCTTTTGCCTGCATAATCTTGCAGTCAAGAAAGGCAAGTTCATCGCTTGCTCATGTCATTTGATTATTTGTATCAAACTACATGCAAAGTACTATACTTATCACTCTTGCATTAAAAAGCAAAGTATTATTTTACAATTATGAATATGACTATGTGGTGGGCAATGGAACCATGGTATGTGTTGATATGGTGGAGGTTCCATTGCATGCGTACTACTCATCTAGGACTAAGTACCAATGCCGTCCGAGTGATTCTAGCGCCGTACATATCGCGTTGACCATAAGATCTATAATGGCTATGGGGAAGTCACCGTATCTTTTCCCTTCGCACGCCAACGGATTGGTATAGTCGGCGGGGTGTTGGAGGCACTGCCGCAATAGGTTGGGATAGCCTTTTAAATCCCCATCCATTAGTGATGATAAGCTCTACGATCTATGATGGATTGTCCGGATTACACCGTGAGTAAAGCCGTATTATCGGGAGAAGTCTACTGGGGTTGTAGGGTCGGACAAAAGGGTGGGTTTGCAGTCGCGGAGAAGGCGGTGTGGACTTGGATCTTATACCTGACCTCACACCAAAGGAAGTGTGAACGAGAAAGCTACTCGGTTGGCAACAAGGTTAAGTTCTCTTATGGGAAAAGTAACGCACCTATGTGGAGGATACTGAATTGTGACTGTCACTCCCTGTTCCGGAAGGGAATCGCGAACGCGGCAGAAAGGAACTCCACGAAGTTCTAGTCAACCCGTGAAGACCGACGGCATAGTTTTCGAATAAAATAAACCTTTTGAAGAAATGATTACGAAAACTTGCATTGGCCTATGACTTTCCGGTCTATGGCTGTAGCTAGTGCATGATACACCTATTTCCTAATATGAACTTGCCGAGTACGCTCGTACTCATTCTATCCCATTTGAACCCCCTTCTTAGATCAAGGCACCGAAGGAGAAACTACCGTGGAACTCGAAGACAAAGGAGTCAACTGTAACAAGATGAAGAATCCAGTCAAAGAAGTCAATGGAGTCAACTTCTGCATCAGCTATAATGGAAACCTAGACTAGTAATAAAAGAGAACCTTTCCCTAATCCTAGCACCTAAGTAGCTAGAGTTCTATAGCAAGCCAATTAGCTCTTAAACTTGAGTTAACAATAAGATAGACTACGAGTCGTTCTTCTTGAGCTTTATTTGAAGTTTTACCTCACTGTAAATAAGAGGCTGTGTTGATCTTTTGTAAACAGTTCGTGTGTACTTCTATAGACATACCTTGGACTCGCATATGTTTCTGTTGTACCACTCTGAGAGATATAATATGAGTGGAACGGTGTTTCACTTGTGTTATGTCAATGACTTGTGTACTACACCATGCAGTGGTACGCTGGGTCATCACAGAAAGACACACCAATTCTATCCTCACAACCTTCTTTTGCTAAAACTTGTCCAACACCATTTCTTGTTCTTCGGACCTCATGAACATAGGGGCCATCAAAGCCATGGAGGGGTAGCTTTGTTTCCTCCACAATAGGGTCATAGAAAGACCTGTCACGTTCCTCCTTTCCCGCTACCACCCCGGAGTTATCCGTCTAGAGCACCACTCCTCAGACCTGACAATCCTTAGCAAGAAGCATAAGCCTCATCCTTCTCATGGAAAGGGTTCTTCCAGGACACGAAAAATCTTCCTTTTCTCTATTGGTAGGATCCTGCCGCGGCAGGAGAAAAATCACTTTCCTCTACCGCACGGCAGGATTCTGCCAAGGCGTACATAACCTCTTCAAAGCGAGACAGAGCAGAGAAAGAAATAGGTGACGACATCCCCTCGTCCACCTCGACTGATCTTTCGCACCAAGTTTTCTTGGGAATGTTACCAACAAATTTGGTCTATGTCAAAGGTGTTTGAACTTTGTTGGTTTGAATAACCAAAGATCCAACCTGAAACAAAACATTAGAATTGTCATCGACTGCCACTTTGGTGATCATATTATTTTTATTATTGGGCTTTGGCTGATTCTTTGGGGGGTCAGTTTTATCGTTAACTTCCTTCGAATAGTCATTTTATTCAAGTTTTTTCTCACTGCCCTTTTGAGGATTATCATCAACATGTCTATCAGCATCTTTCATTACCACATCCGATGGCGCAGCAATCTTATACCCTTCAATGTCAAGTGTGACCCCAAACCCTTCGCCATCATAGGTATGATCTGTACCATCTGGCACTTGATCAAGAGTCCATGTAAATTATGTTTTATAGATGAAGTATTATTGAAAAATACCATTGGGTTCACCTCAACCCAGACGGTCCAGGGGTCTACGAGCCGTCTAAGCGGACAAAACATATTTCGTGTTAGAAATGGGTATCACAGTCCTTCTGTATCCCTTGTTGCACGATGGCTAATGCGTGCGATCGTAGATTTCACGTGCTATGGCCAGGTTGAGACTCGATGTTATGGAGCTACCTGCTGCCCAACTGGGCCAATGGATGCCATTTGGATCAGCCATGCTTAATCTTCATAGTATCTTATTATGCTACTAATAGTGGGGAGTAATATAAGGTGGTGTCATGCATAAGTTACTAGTCCATGTTACAACTTTCGTAGTGGAAAGTAACTTAGAGGTGGTATCATGCAAAGTCTCATTTATTAATTTGTAGACTCATTTTGTCTTGGGATGTGATGTTATGGTAATTAATATAGCTAGTTACGACATTCCTCTCTTTATTTATTTATTGTTATGCCATGTCATTAAAATATTTTAGAGTATGTGATATTACTAACTAAGTTAATCCCACTGTGAACAATCTTCGCAGTTCATGTCCAGCCCCACAAGCCTAGGATCATGGAATAATTTACATAGACACTTCATCTATAAAATGTGCTGGTACGGTGTTGCATGCCTGCAAAGCCTTCCACTGTACTGAACACTTGACGAGACAACATGGTGACGACTCAATAGCAAATCAGGGGAAAAAACGTAAACAAATTAGTTCAGAACTACTTTCTATTTCCTGCGTTCTCCAAGTCACTTAGTATTTCAAAACGGAGGAAGTATTGATACATTTGTCGAGAAAGGGACAAAAACACAGTGTGGTGTTTTGGAGGCCGAGCTACATGTAGCTCTTTATTTTAAACAATTAAAATTTATATTTTAAACTTTTTAAAAAATCTGAAATAAAATTCTAGAGGTAGCCAATGATGTATACTACAATAGTGTAGAATATCAATGCAAACTAATTTGTACTTACTCCTTACCACAATGTAGTGCATGTAAGATTTTCAAAAAGTCAAAAATTTAAATTTGACCAAGTTGTTTGATAAAATATCTACATATACCATATAAAAATATACATCATGGAGAATTTAATGATATTGACTTGGTATTCTAGATTTTAATATTTTTCCAGCATACTTGATCAAAGTTTATATCGTTTAACTTTTTAAAATGCTTATACGCACTATATTTTGGCAAGGAGAACACAAAATTGATAAAATCTGACAACTTTTATAGTCTTGAAATATGCGCTATTCACTATAAAATTTTGCCAAATTTTGTCATTTTTGTGTAGCCTAGAATACGAGGTTGTTTGTATTGAGATTTTACATCATTGAAGATACATTATTTGCTATCTCTAAAATTTTGTTTTAGATATTTCTAAATTTAAAGTATAACTTGTGGTTGTTCGCAAAATAAAAGGCTACATGTAGCTCAGCCTCCGTTATATTTTCCTAAAAATACTCTTTTGTATCACACAACCATGCCGAAAATGCGCCACTTGCAACAAGATAACGTACTGGTGTAGGAGTGACTACCAACAAAATTCATGCATGTCCGCCGAATTCTCAAAAAAATATCCATGTACGTTAGATGGTGATGAGATCATGTGAACTGTACTCTTAGAAGTTCAAAGCCCAAGTGAACTTTGTCGATGGTGTTGGAGCGGGAGAAAGATGGACAGCTCCCCTTGACTGTGGGTGTCGTAAGGGCATCTCCAGCGGCGCGACGTATTTCGGACGTCGAAACGGACGCGTCGTGTCCGTTTGCGTCGGCCGAAATGGTCGAAATCGTCCGGGCGTCCGTTTGCGTCGGGGTGGCTCCAGCGGCGCGACGCATAATTTTTTTTTTCATTCATGCAACCATAATTTACGTTAAAAAAAATAACATAAAAAAGCCATAAAGGCGTGCTAAAAGTTGCTGCTGCCTACTGGTCGTCGTCGCTGACGAGGTTAATGAACTCCGGCGTCGGCCATGGAAGCTCGTACGCCGGCGGTGGAGGAGGTACCGCCGCATGGGCGAGGAGGCCGTGGCCAGGGATCCCACGCCGGAGCGAGCAGGCGGAGCGCGGTCGTTGGAACGCGTCGGCGTAGCCGAGGAGTCGCCGGCCTCCTCGCGCGAGCGCCGACTTCCGCAGCACCGGATTGCGAGCCCCTCCCACAAAGCGAGCTCGTTGAGCTTGTCCTGCGCGCTGTTGGCCAGTGCCATGGCAATGGCCTCATCCTCGGAAAGGTCCGGCGGTTGGGTCTCCGGATCCCACGCCGGCCCGCCGTCGTCGTGGTCGTAGTCGACCATGTGGACGTCCTCGTCCGCGTCCTCCTCGTCGTCCGCGTCCTCCTCGTCGTCCGCGTCCTCGGCGTCGTTCTCTTCTTCTTCTTCGGCGATCTCTCGGTCGAAGAATTCCACGTCGCCGAGGTAGCCAGCGCGGCGGCGCGCGTCGAACTCCCACGTCCCGAATGAAATCCAGCTTGTAGGAGTTCAGCGCGTACGCCTCATCCTCCCGCGGATCCGGCGGCAAGATCCGCCGGCGGCGGCGCACCTCGTCCCGCCGCTCTCGGCCCTCGCGCGGCACGGGGGGGGGTGGGGACCGGCACGCGCCGCGAGTTCGGGTACCAGCCCCCTCCCGGCAGGTTCGCGTCCGGCCATGGCACAGTGCCGGTTTTCCTCCCATAGCCGCCGCGCGAGCTCAACGCGGACGCACGAGCCGACCCTTGCCTTCTTGCCGGAACGCGAGCCGCTTGCCTCCTCGGTCGTTCTTCGTCTTGCGAACGGCCGGCATTTCTTTCCCATGGCGTCGGTGGGGTGGATACTGGGGGATTTGGCAATGGTTTGGTCGTCGAAATGGACGCCGGCAGAGTCCATTTAAAAGGCTCCGACGCCATATTGCCTTCAATGGCCTGCCAGTGCAACTCTACTAGCTGCGCACGCTCGCGGAAGCCGAGGCACGCTATTAACGCGGCCCTGCGAAGGCTGCAGCGCGCCGCCCGGAAGTAATGCCGCGGAAGACGAAGCGATTGCGCTGCGCCGAGCGGGCCCGTGCGAGGACCGAGCGGACACTTTGCGCGTCCGCGCAGCGTCCGCCGAGACGCAAACCTGGCGCATATTTGGGCCAAGTTTGCGTCTGTGCGGACGGCCCGGTCGCTTTGCGTCGCGCCGCTGGAGGTGGTGCACGACACATTTTCGGTCACGACGGACATAAACGGTCGCTCAGCGTCCGTTTGCGTCGCGCCGCTGGAGATGCCCTAATGCCATGTTTTGGACGTGTCCGGTGGCGCCGTTGTCCGGTGGCTCAGGGGACTATTTACCATGATGACCAAGGCTGCAAGCCAGTTGTACGTATGTGTCTGTGGTGTGTTTGCCTGCACGCTACAGAGCTCACCGGGCCTCGGCCATTGTAAGACTGATCTCATGAGTTACCTGCTAGTAGAGCAGTGTAAAGGCCTCGAACGCTTTTTACAAGAACTTCAAAAGTTTGCAGGCGAGCTGCGCGTGCAACAGTTATTCGTTGCTGCTTTCTGAGTTTGCTTTGGCATGACTTAGGTACGAAATGGAGTATGCCAAAAAAAAATTATGTTTTGTTAGTTCTAGGTTGATTGAGAAATAAGCTAGAGCTAAGCTGATTCCGCGATTATTTTGGATTTCATTATGATTCGTGCATTATTTTGGATTTCATTGTGATTCATGCATCTCTGAGTTGCACACTGGGTTGCAACTGCAACCATTTTTTTTGACTTGCATATAAACTGCGCATGAAATCTGAGAATGACATCTGACCGAGAATTAATGTAAAACTAGGCCGCCCGAGTATTAGTCGCATCCGTTGTTCCTCTCTTAGGGCTCATTTGATTCAAATAAATTCTATATGAATTTTGTAGGATTTTCATGCTTAGGACTTTTTCCTATATGCAATGTTTGATTTGTAGTATTGAATTCTTAGGAATGCATAGGAAATTTTTCTATAGGATTGCGTTGCACTATGTTTTGAAGAAAAAATTTCATCCACTTAAATCTTATGTTACAGTTTCTTTGATTTTCTGCAAATCAAATGCTATTTGAACTTTTTCATGTAGGCGCAAATCTTATAGAATTAAACTGGACATGACACTCTAATCTTGCGGTATTCCTATTCCTATGTTCTAAAAATCCTTTTTTAGAGGATGTTCTTAAAATCCTACGAATCAAACATGTCCTTAAATATCAGGCATGGTTTTCATGCATCGAGGCACACGTTGTAGTATTGGAATTTTATAGTGTACAGTGTCGGTAGCAGCACCAGAGGTCTGCGAAGAATAATCATGGCATGTGACAATTTCCTTGCTACTACTCTATTTCATAAGCAGAATCGTTGGCGATATGCAGTAGTAAAAGTTTCTCCTTTTACACCATCTACAGCCGCAGTGGCAAATCCACCCAAAAGATCAGCACAGTTCACATCGAGACCAGCCTTGTCTTGCGTTGCGCATTGCCATCAGAGGAACAGCAACCGGGCAGGCTTTTCTCTAGTACCATGCTATATATCTCCAACATCTTCAGTGTACCCGTCCTCTCTCAGTCATGATTACCTTGTCTCTCTCGCCAGCAGCACAATAATACCGCAAGAGAAAATTACATCATGAAATTTTGTTTATCTTTTCAGCTCTGGGTTTCATGGGGGTTCAGAGAAGCTCATTGCACACTGCACAGGACGTGCATACGCAGAGAAAAGGAAGTGCACCCGGCATCGCTTGCTACTGTCGCCATTGGCCTGAGAGGCAATCCAAAAGATATGGAAGCAGGAGCTGCACACGGTGCAGGGGTACATATGTGTTGCTTGCAGCATCACTGTTGTGAACAGAGCGCGCTGGGAAGAGCTCTGCATCTGCATCATCTGGCCGCGTGAAATATAAGAAAGAAATGGTTGTTTACTCAGGAGCCGTGCCCCCTGTGGCCTGAAGTCTGAAGACCTCTTCTGAATATCTCATGATAACTAGGGTGGTGTACTGGTGTGTAGTGCGGCCTAGGAATATGGATCATGATCATCGTCATGTGTTCTCCCCCCTCTGGCTCGCGTTTGACTGCTGCCAGTACCATGGTACATATGCAGTGCAGTGTCCTTCACGCCTTGCAGAACTTTGGGTTTCTTTCTCTCATGGAGATGTGCATGGTCATGCCTCGTCGCCGATTCAGCGGACCAGAGCGAGATGAGCGCATGAAGCTTCAAATTTTGCATTGAGTTTCGGTCATTGTACTAACATCGTGCCGTGCTGCACTGCAGCTGCACGCCGGTTTGTACATTCGTGCGAGATTCAGGATATGATGTAAATACATGGCAACGCGCCGGTTCGACAGCAAAAGGTCTTCACTCTTCACTTCTGTTGAGAAGGAGTTGGGTAGGGAGTTGTGCCTAATATGTGTGAACCCTTGAGCAAAATCTTGTGCCTACTGAAGAGAATAGAGTCCATCTGTACTTAAAGGTCTTCACTTCAAACATTTTTTGCTGCTGTTGAAAAGGAAATGGGTAGAAAACCTCTCTTCAGTAGTCAACAGCAGTGACTACCCAACTCTAAGTATATGAGCAAAATCTTGACGTTTGTGCATCCGTGCCAGGTTCAGGAAACTCGGCAAGACCGTGTGCACGATATGTGCCACGGCACGGCTCCGTTTCAGTGGACTTAGATCATCTCCACCCGCTGTCACCCAAAACATTTGCTAAAGGATTTTAGTGCGCGCTGAACATATTTTCGTCTTCAATCGCGCGTCTCAAATCTTCCGTCCGGCGCGGTCTAATACGGAGTCCGGTACTTCGAGTCTGTTCCCGGTCCACAGGGGACGTTCCGGATACACCAGACAAAGCGAGAAGCGAGGCGGGTAATGGCGGACCCGACGCGTCTTTGAAACGAACGACGCTCAACCGTCACATACCTCTGGTCAAGCGACGTTAATGGCCTGACGGGTTTCCCAGGCGGCGCAAATGAAGCGTCCCGTCGACCATGCCCGCGTGGCCATCCGCGCCAACGTTATTGCGGCCAACGCCCCGGCTGCCGCTTCGCCTACCGCTTTTAAAAGGCCGCCCTCCTTCCTTGTCGTACCTTCCACATACCATCCTCGCCGCGCCGCACTCGACAGCGCCTCCTTCCTTCACGCCACCTTCCTAATCCGACAATGTCGTCGTCCTACAAGAGCATGCTCGCCGCGAATGCTTCGGGCGCGGAAGCCTCATGGTGGCGGAGGCGTAGGCGTTGTACCGCGCGCAGTACCCTGTCCCGCCGGACATGCGCCTGCGAGGTTGCGGCGGCTGGAGGATGGTCATCAACGGGATCAGCGTCGCGCCGCCGCCGCCGGGAACCGATCGCTGGAGGGACGCGATCAGGACCCAGCGCGCTCGCCCACCTAGGCCCCCACCAGCAACGACGACTTGTGGGCATACTTTTCCGAGCGCAATGACGACGTCGACATGAACATCACCGATGGCCTCGCCGGCCGGAGGAACACGTGGAACAAGGAGGGGCACGCCGTTTTCTGGGGTGTTCCCGGGCGCACCCTCTCGACCGTCATCGACGACATCCACAAAGGCGCCACGCGGCTGGACATGCCACTTTCTCTGTCGCCATCTCCTCCGGCTTCGGCGCGTTGGCAACCGAGGAGGACGTACTCGTCGTCCTACAACTCTTCTTCTTTGGGTCCGGCGCGGTCGGCGTCTTTCTCCCACCGCGCCACGATGTACATCGTGCCGAAGCGTGAGGTGAAGGAGGAGCCCGAGTACGCGATGCCGCCAGCGATTCGGAGGCGTGGCAGCACGGCATCACCATTCGGAGCCAGCGCGGTAGCAGCAGAGGCGCGCCGGCGGTGCCCTCCTCGTTCTGAAGCCAGAGGTGAAGGAGGAGCAGGACGACGAGGAAGCCGCGAAGGCCGCGCAGATGGCGGAGTACGTGCAGCATGAGCGCCTCATCGCCAGCAGCGACGACCCCGAGGATTGCCCAGGGTTGCACGCGGCGTGCATGTCGTCCTTCAACGACAAGGACGGAGGGGTGACGTCGATGTGGCGATCGCCATGTCCATCCGCGACGCTGGGATGCCACTCGTCGACCTCACCGACGACAGCGAAGCTAGGCCCAGCGGCGCGGTGACGGACGAGCCCGTCGAGGAGCCCGACGAGTGCGGCAAGTAGGACGTTGTCGAAGACGGCATGTACAACTTCCACCAGTACTACGACGCCTCTAGGCCCCGCAAGTACTACTAGATTACGGTTTAGATTTAAATTTCATCGAATTTCGTTCAAATCTTTATAGCAAGTTTGAATGAATTTCACTGTTTTCGATTAAATTCAAAAAATCTCAATTTTTGTTTTGGGGAAACGGCTGGGCAGCGACATCCCCCAAACGCGACACGAAGAAAAAGCATTCCCCAAATGCTAAATCCGGCGCCGTTTGGGGAACGCTTTGGGAGACGCGGCTGGAGATGCTCTTAGAACATCTCCACCGTCTCCAGTAAATGTCCGGCAATGTTTATAGCGGACATTTTAGAATTTTTGGAAAAAGGGCCACCCTGCCCAATTCATTGACAGAAAGGACCACCTATGAGTGTAATTGATTAAAAAAAAGACCACCTCCGCTGTGGCGGAGGCATCCCACGCGGCACGTGGCCTTGCCGCCGGTGTGAGTGGCGGCACGTTTGCTCCTACGGCAGCTGACATGGATCTTGCCTCCACAAGGTGTGGCGGCAGGAGCACTTTGCTGCTCGGTGCGACGGCCTGCCACCAACGGACCTGATTTTCATGCGATGATGTGACGCGATCCTCAGTGCTTTGTCTAAGATTCCCTCTTGATTTTGGTTTGTCGTGAAATCAATACAGAAAATTGACCACAGAAAGAAGCCTATTTGTGTAGGAGTTCTGTGTTGATACAGCAAATAGAGCACCGACAGCATATGCTAATTAATTTGCACTAATGTTTTGGTATTTTTCATACTAATTTAAGGCTATATAAGTCGTACTTACACACATACAAATCAAAATAGCAGGGTCAAGTTTGCCTTCCGCGCCTCTCTCTTTCCTTCGCAAAATATTCCAGTGAGTATGAGTGTGTCTTGCGCGGACCAGGATTGTAGGCCGATAAAGGAGAAGGATGCAAGCTTCCCACCGGGGATGAGAGCAGAGAGGTGTTGGTGCCGCCACCTTGCGAAGGTGAAGGCGGTGGTGGATTTTTCTGATAAGTTCGGCATGAAATATTTCATGTGCCCGAACTCCGATCATGATCCACCCACACAATCAAGTTCATCGTCCTCGAGGTCTGCGGTATGTTCTAACATCATGAGTAATAATCATATTTTTATACCATTAGTGTTAGTTTATTAACTGTCTTATTTTTGTTGCAGTGTCCTGATACGTCTCAAACGTATCTATAATTTCTTATGTTTCATGCTAGTTTTATGACAATACTCACATGTTTTATATACACTTTACATCATTTTGATCCATTTTCCGGTACTAACCTATTAACAAGATGCCGAAGCGTCAGTTCTTGTTTTTTGCTGTTTTTGGTTTCAGAAATCCTACACAGGAAATATTCTCGGAATTGGACGAAACAAAAGCCCACGGTCTTATTTTCCAGGGAGCCTTCCAAAACACCGAAGAGGAGACGAAGAGGGGCCACGAGGCGGCCACACCATAGGGGGGCGCGGCCCCACCCCTGGCCGCGCCGCCATATGGGGTGGGCCCCTCGGGCGTCCCCCGACTCTGCCCCTTCGCCTATATAATCCTTCCGTCGCGAAAATCCTAGTACCGAGAGCCACGATACGAGAAAAGTTACTGAGACGCCGCCGCCGTCAACCCCATCTCGGGGTCTCGAAGATCGCCTCCGGCACCCTGCCGGAGAGGGGAATCATCACCGGAGGGCTCTACATCACCATGCCCGCCTCCGGACAGATGCGTGAGTAGTTCAGCCTTGGACTATGGGTCCATAGCAGTAGCAAGATGGTTGTCTTCTCCTCTTGTGCTATCATGTTTAGATCTTGTGAGCTGCCTATCATGATCAAGATCATTGATACGTCTCCAACGTATCTATAATTTCTGATGTTCCATGCTTGTTTTATGACAATACTTACATGTTTTGCTCGCACTTTATAATGTTTTTATGCGTTTTCCGGAACTAACCTATTAACGAGATGCTGAAGTGCCAGTTGCTGTTTTCTGCTGTTTTTGGTTTCAGAAATCCTAGAAAGGAAATATTCTCGGAATCGGACGAAATCAACACCCAATATTTTATTTTTCCCGGAAGCTTCCAGAGCACCGAAGAGGGGCCAGAGGGGATCCAGGGGGCCCCACCCCACAAGGCGGCGCAGCCAAGGGGGGGGGGGCGGCCCCCTATGGTCTGGCTTCCCCAGGGCCCTTCCGACTCCGCCTCTTCGCCTATTTAAGCCTTCGTGACCTAAAACTTCGACACCGATTGACGAAACTGCAGAAAGACTCCAGGAACGCCGCCGCCATCGCGAAACTCCAATTCGGGGGACAGAAGTCTCTGTTCCGGCACCCTGCCGGGACGGGGAATTGCCCCGGGAGTCATCTCCATCGACACCACTGCCATCTTCATCGCCATCGTTGTCTCCCATGATGAGGAGGGAGTAGTTCTCCCCTGAGGCTAAGGGCTGTACCGTAGCTATGTGGTTCATCTCTCTCTCCCATGTAATTTTTATGTGATCATGAGCTTTGTGATCTAGTTGAATATCATCTATGTGCTACTCTAGTGATGTTATTAAAGTAGTCTATTCCTACTTCATGATGTAATGTTGACAGTGTGTGCATCATGTAGTACTTGGTATAAGCTATGATTGTGATCTCTTGTAGATTATGAAGTTAACTATTACTATGATAGTATTGATGCGATCTATTCCCCCTTTCATAGCCTGACGGTGACGGTGTGCATGCTATGTTAGTACTCGGTATAATTGCAACGGTCTATTATGCACTCTAGAGGTTACTTAAATATGAATTCCAAATGTTGTGGAGCTTGTTAACTCCGGCTTGAGGGAGCTCTTGTAGCCCTACACAATGAATGGTGTTTGTCATCCAACAAGAGAGTGTAGAGAAAGTAGTATTTGTTTATTCAGTTATGTGATCAATGTTGAGAGTGTCCACTAGTGAAAGTATGATCCCTAGGCCTTGTTTCCGAATATCGAAACTCCGTTTATTTACTGTTCCACTGCATGTTTGCTCGCTGCCATCTTTATTTCAGATTGCTATTACCACTCATATACATCCATATCACTTGCATTTTACTATCTCTTCGCCGAACTAGTGCACCTATACATCTCACAAGTGTATTAGGTGTGTTGGGGACACAAGAGACTTCTTGTATCGTAATTGCAGGGTTGCTTGAGAGGGATATCTTTGTCCTCTACCTCCCGAGTTCGATAAACCTTGGGTGATTCACTTAAGGGAAACTTGCTGCTGTTCTACAAACCTCTGCTCTTGGAGGCCCAACACTGTCTACAGGAATAGAAGCGTGCGTAGACATCAATCATCTATTTGTAATGCTACATGTTGTGTTTGTTGGGATCCGATGAATATGGAATACTATGTCAAGTTGATTATCGATTTATCATATATGTGTTGTTTATGATCTTGCATGCTCTCCGTTGCTAGTAGAGGCTCTGGCCAAGTTGATACTTGTGACTCCAAGAGGGAGTATTTATGCTCGATAGTGGGTTCATGCCTCCATTGAATCTGGGACAGTGACGTGAAAGTTCTAAGGTTGTGGATGTGCTGTTGCCACTAGGGATAAAACATCAATGCTTTGTCTAAGGATATTTGTATTATTTACATTACGCACAGTACTTAATGCAATTGTCTGTTGTTTGCAACTTAATACCGGAAGGGGTGCGGATGCTAACCCGAAGGTGGACTTTTAAGGCATAGATGCATGCTGGATAGCGGTCTATGTTGTTTGTCGTAATGCCCTAAGTAAATCTCATAGTAGTCATCATGATATGTATGTGCATTGGTATGCCCTCTCTATTTGTCAATTGCCCAACTGTAATTTGTTCACCCAACATGTTATTTATATTATTGGAGAGATACCACTAGTGAACTGTGGACCCCGGTCCATTCTTTTACATCTGAAATACAACCTACTTCAATCATTGTTCTCTGTTGTTCTTTGCAAGCAAACATCATTCTCCACACCATACGTTTAATCCTTTGTTTACAGCAAGCCGGTGAGATTGACAACCTCACTGTTAAGTTGGGGCAAAGTATTTTGATTGTGTTGTGCAGGTTCCACGTTGGCACCGGAATCCCTGGTGTTGCGCCGCACTACACTCCTTCACCAACAACCTTCACGTGGCCTTCATCTCCTACGGGTTCGATAACCTTGGTTTCTTACTGAGGGAAACTTGCTGCTGTACGCATCACACCTTCCTCTCGGGGTTCCCAACGGACGTGTGCTTCACGCGCCATCATGTGCCCCGCTCATGTGCAAGTGGTTTTACTGGATAGATAAAAAGCAGCCGGAGTGGGCGTGCCGTGAGGTTGAGAAAAAAAAATAGGCGTGCATAGGCAAGGTTCTTTGAGGAGGAGCGTTGGAAAAATGCTGCTACTAATGATAAAGCAGAGAGAGATAGATACGAAAATTAAGGGTGGAGCAAGCTTGAAATCGTGAGGTGAATTAGCAGAGGATGGATGATGATGCTGCACGTAGGTATGCAGAGGAAGAGGTGCACAGGGAGGCCCGTGAAATGGAAATGAAGAGATTAAGAGAAAGAGCTGCTGAGGCGCAGGCAATAAAAGAACACGGCGACAAGACCGGAAAATGGCCACGCTGGACGCAGGGAAAGTAGAGTGATTTGTCGTAGTACTCCGTAGCTATGTATCTTAATTTTAGTTATAATTTGTTCGTTGTCTCTTAAATTCCATTGTAGTGTTTAGCCGTATTTTAATTTCATCGTGTGTAGTATCTTAATTTCGTGACATGTCTTAATAAAGTAGTGTTGATTTCCCGTCAATTTTTTTGCTAATGAAATTTCATACAACATGCGCTAATGATCTACTCTACAAAAATTATAGCCATGCCATACTATATGCCCTAATGATATTCCAAAGCTAATTACAACAAATATGAATGATAAAAGTACAACATGCATGATACATTTACCTTGATCTATCTTCTCTGGAACCAAATCAGCTCTTGCACCGTACACTAAATGAGACATGAGTGAGTTGAGAGCGAGAGGCTAGAGCGTGAGAGAGTGAGTGTTGCACCGTACACTAATGATACGTCCAAAACGTATCTACTTTCCCGAACACTTTTGTTATTGTTTTCCCTCTAATTTGTGTATTTTGGATACAACTAACACGGACTAATGCTGTTTTCAGCAGAATTGCCCTGGTGTCTCGTTTTTGTGCAGAAACTCAACTTTCAGGAAAATTCCCGGGATTAATTCCAATGGGCCTATTTTCACAGAAGAATAACGGAGCCAGAAGACCAGAAGGAGGGGGGCCACGAGGCATCCACCCCACCAGGCGGCGCGGCAGGCCCCTGGGGCGCGCCAGCCTATGGTGGCGACGCCTCGGGCAGCCCCAGGTGCCCCCCTTTCGACTACTTAACGTCTTCGACCTAAAAACGCACGGGGGTTAGACGAAATCGCCAGAAGACATCCAGAACACCGCCGTCATCGCGAAACTCCGTCTCGGGACCAGAAACTCCGTTCTGGCACTCCGCCGGGATGGGGAATTGGAGGAGATCATCGCCATCATCACCACCGACGCCTCTCCATCGACCAGCCATGTTTCCCCCATCCATGTGTGAGTAATTTCCCCGCTGTAGGCTGAAGGGGATGGTAGGGATTAGATGAGATTGGTCATGTAATAGCATAAGATTGTTAGGGCATAGTGCCTAGTATCCGTAATTGGTACTTTTATGATATTGTTGCAACTTGTTATGCTTAATGCTTGTCACTAGGGCCCGAGTGCCATGATCTCAGATCTGAACATGTTATTGTTTCATGATGATATTCATTGTTTTATGATCTTACCCGCAAGTTGTATACACATGTTGCTGTCCGGAACCCGAGGCCCCAAAGTGACGTAAATTGGGACAACCGGAGGGGAAGGCGGTGATATGAGGATCACATGTGTTTACGGAGTGTTAATGCTTTGCACCGGTGCTCTATTAAAAGGAGTACCTTAATTTCCAGTAGATTCCCTAGAGGCCCGGCTGCCACCGGCTGGTAGGACAAAAGATGTTGTGCAAGTTTCTCATTGCGAGCACGTACGACTAAATATGGAACACATGCCTATTGATTGATTAGTACTTGGATACCGCTTTATTACTATCTGCAAATGCCCTACCTTGATTGTTACATGAGTTCTCTCATCCATGCAACGCCCGTTCATCCATCCCTGTGCCTACAGTATTTTAATCCTGCTGTTTACTATAATCACTTCTGCTATCTTTGTTACACTGCTGCTTTCACATCACCCCTGTTACTAGTGCTTTTCCAGGTGCAGCTGAATTGACAACTCAGTTGTTAAGGCTTATAAGTATTCTTTACCTCCCCTTGTGTCGAATCAATAAATTTGGGTTTTACTTTCCTCGAAGACTGTTGCGATACCCTATTCTTGTGGGTCATCAACTAACTGAAAAAGCGTGTGAGTTGATAGGGAGAGGTGGAGCATGAGAGAGTGAGTGAGTGATTCCGCGGAGACAAAACACACTCGCACTTATAAAGAACACTGGTAGAGAACAAGTCTTTGCTACCGGTTCGGAAGAGCCTTTAGTCCCGGTTTACCATCCGGGATAACCAAAGCGGGACTAAAGCCCTAACCTTTACTCCCGGTTGGATTACAAACCGAGACTAAAGGTCATACACGTATGGAATTTGGGCTTAGCAATAGTTGTTTGACAAGAAAAGCCTCTTCAGCCTCATCCAATGCTTGATGACAGGAATTGAAGATCTACGACCCCATACTGTTTGAGCATGGCAGAGAAAAGGCCGGATGTGTTACTTGATACGTCTCCGACGTATCGATAATTTCTTATGTTCCATGCCACATTATTGATGATATCTACATGTTATATGCACATTTTATGTCATATTCGTGCATTTTCTGGAACTAACCTATTAACAAGATGCCGAAGTGCCAGTTCCTCGTTTTCTCGCTGTTTTTGGTTTCAGAAATCCTAGTAACGAAATATTCTCGGAATCGGACGAAATCAACGCCCAGGTTCCTATTTTGCCCGGAAGCATCCAGAACACCCGAGAGCCGCCAGAGGAGGGCCCTGTGGGCCCCAGACAACAGGGTGGCGCGGCCAGGGCCTGGGCCGCGCCCCCCTATGGTGTCGTCGCCCCTTCGACCCTCCGACTCCGACTCTCGGCCTATATAATCGTTGATGGCGTGTATTTCACACGTTCGTTGGGCAACCCCAAGAGGAAGGTATGATGAGCACAGCAGCAAGTTTTCCCTCAGAAAGAAACCAAGGTTTATCGAACCAGGAGGAGCCAAGAAGCACGTTGAAGGTTGATGGCGGCGGGATGTAGTGCGGCGCAACACCGGAGATTCCGGCGCCAACGTGGAACCCGCACAACACAACCAAAGTACTTTGCCCCAACGAAACAGCGAGGTTGTCAATCTCACCGGCTTGCTGTAACAAAGGATTAACCGTATTGTGTGGAAGATGATTGTTTGCAGAGAAAACAGTAAAAACAAGTATTGCAGAGATTGTATTTCAGTAAAGAGAATTGGACCGGGGTCCACAGTTCACTAGAGGTGTCTCTCCCATAAGACGAACAGCATGTTGGGTGAACAAATTACAGTTGGGCAATTGACAAATAAAGAGAGCATGACAATGCACATACATATCATGATGAGTATAGTGAGATTTAATTGGGCATTACGACAAAGTACATAGACCGCCATCCAACCGCATCTATGCCTAAAAAGTCCACCTTCAAAGTTATCATCCGAACCCCTCCGAGTATTAAGTTGCAAAGCAACAGACAATTGCATTAAGTATGGTGCGTAATGTAATCAACAACTACATCCTTAGACATAGCATCAATGTTTTATCCCTAGTGGCAACAAGACAACACAACCTTAGAACTTTCTCGTCACCGTCCTGGTGTCAATGCAGGCATGAACCCACTATCGAGCATAAGTACTCCCTCTTGGAGTTAAAAGCATCTACTTGGCCAGAGCATCTACTAGTAACGGAGAGCATGCAAGATCATAAACAACACATAAGCATAACTTTGATAATCAACATAGCAAGTATTCTCTATTCATCGGATCCCAACAAACGCAACATATAGAATTACATATAGATGATCTTGATCATGATAGGCAGCTCACAAGATCCGACAATGATAGCACAATGGGGAGAAGACAACCATCTAGCTACTGCTATGGACCCATAGTCCAGGGGTAGACTACTCACTCATCACTCCGGAGGCGACCATGGCGGTGTAGAGTCCTCCGGGAGATGATTCCCCTCTCCGGCAGGGTGCCGGAGGCGATCTCCGGGATCCCCCGAGATGGGATCGGCGGCGACGGCGTCTCGGCAAGGTTTTCCGTATCGTGGCTCTCGGCACCGGAAGTTTCGTCACGGAGGCTTTAAGTAGGCGGAAGGGAAAGTCGAGAGGGGGCACAGGGGCCCCGGATGACAGGGCGGCGCGGCCGGGGGGGCCGCGCCGCCCTAGGGTTTGGCTCCCCGTGGCCCCACTTCGTTTTGTCTTCGGACTTCCGGAAGCTTCGTGAGAAAATAGGCCCCCGGGCTTTTATTTCGTCCAATTCCGAGAATATTTCTTTACTAGGATTTCTGAAACCAAAAACAGCTAGAAAACAAAGAATCGGCACTTCGGCATCTTGTTAATAGGTTAGTTCCGTAAAATGCACGAATATGACATAAAGTGTGCATAAAACATGTAAATAACATCAATAATGTGGCATGGAACACAAGAAATTATCGATACGTTGGAGACGTATCAGCATCCCTAAGCTTAGTTCTCGCTCGTCCCGAGCAGTAAAACGATAACAAAGATAATTTCTGGAGTGACATGCCATCATAATCTTGATCATACTATTTGTAAAGCATATGTAGAGAATGCAGCGATCAAAACAATGTGTATGACATGAGTAAACAAGTGAATCATAAAGCAAAGACTTTTCATGAATAGCACTTCAAGACAAGCATCAATAAGTCTTGCATAAGAGTTAACTCATAAAGCAATAATTCAAAGTAAAGGTATTGAAGCAACACAAAAGAAGATTAAGTTTCAGCGGTTGCTTTCAACTTGTAACATATATATCTCATGGATATTGTCAACATAGAGTAATATAATAAGTGCAATAAGCAAGTATGTAGGAATCAATGCACAGTTCACACAAGTGTTTGCTTCTTGAGGTGGAGAGAAATAGGTGAACTGACTCAACATTGAAAGTAAAAGAATGGTCCTCATAGAGGAAAAGCATCGATTGCTATATTTGTGCTAGAGCTTTGATTTTGAAAACATGAAACAATTTTGTCAACGGTAGTAATAAAGCATATGCATCATGTAAATTATATCTTATAAGTTGCAAGCCTCATGCATAGTGTACCAATAGTGCCCGCACCTTGTCCTAATTAGCTTGGACTACCTGGATTATCACCGCAATACATATGCTTTAACCAAGTTTCACAAAGGGGTACCTCTATGCCGCCTGTACAAAGGTCTAAGGAGAAAGCTCGCATTTGGATTTCTCGCTTTTTATTATTCTCAACTTAGACATCCATACCGGGACAACATAGACAACAGATAATGGACTCCTCTTTTAATGCTTTAAGCATTTGACAACAATTAATTCTTTTCTCATTAGAGATTTGAGGATATTTGTCCAAAACTGAAACTTCCACCATGAATCATGGCTTTAGTTAGCGGCCCAATGTTCTTCTCTCACAATATGCATGCTCAAACCATTCAACTCAGTGTAGATCGCCCTTACTTCGGACAAGACGAACATGCATAGCAACTCACATGAAATTCAACAATGAGTTGATGGCGTTCCCCAGCAAACATGGTTATCGCACAACAAGCAACTTAATAAGAGATAAAGTGCATAATTACATATTCAATACCACAATAGTTTTTAAGCTATTTGTCCCATGAGCTATATATTGCAAAGGTGAATGATGGAATTTTAAAGGTAGCACTCAAGCAATTTACTTTGGAATGGCGGGAAAATACCATGTAGTAGGTAGGTATGGTGGACACAAATGGCATAGTGGTTGGCTCAAGTATTTTGGATGCATGAGAAGTATTCCCTCTCGATACAAGGTTTAGGCTAGCAAGGCTTATTTGAAACAAACACAAGGATGAACGGTACAGCAAAACTCACATAAAAGACATATTGTAAACATTATAAGACTCTACACCGTCTTCCTTGTTGTTCAAACTCAAAACTAGAAATTATCTAGACCTTAGAGAAACCAAATATGCAAACCAAATTTTAGCATGCTCTATGTATTTCTTCATTAATGGGTGCAAAGCATATGATGCAAGAGCTTAAACATGAGCACAACAATTGCCAAGTATCACATTACCCAAGACATTTATAGCAATTACTACATGTATCATTTTCCAATTCCAACCATATAACAATTTAACGAAGATGAAACTTCGCCATGAATACTATGAGTAGAGCCTAAGGACATATTTGTCCATATGTTACAGCGGAGCGTGTCTCTCTCCCATAAAGTGAATGCTAGGATCCATTTTATTCAAACAAAACAAAAAACAAAAACAAACCGACGCTCCAAGAAAAAGCACATAAGATGTGGCCGAATAAAAATATAGTTTCAGGGGAGGAACCTGATAATTTGTCGATGAAGAAGGGGATGCCTTGGGCATCCCCAAGCTTAGATGCTTGAGTCTTCTTGATATATGCAGGGGTGAACCACCGGGTGCATCCCCAAGCTTAGAGCTTTCACTCTCCTTGATCATGTTGCATCATACTCCTCTCTTGATCCTTGAAAACTTCCTCCACACCAAACTCGAAACAACTCATTAGAGGGTTAGTGCATAATATAAATTGACATATTCAGAGGTGACACAATCATTCTTAACACTTCTGGACATTGCATAATGCTACTGGACATTAATGGATCAAAGAAATTCATCCAACATAGCGAAAGAGGCAA
>NC_061511.1:252713001-252829562 GCF_022539505.1 Lolium rigidum
TCTAATTGACTCAAATTTTGTACTAAATCTGAGTCAATTAAAAGACCGGAGGGAGTATTAATTAATATAATTAATGACTTTCATGTGTCCTACGTACTACTCTCTTTGTTCGATAGTTCTTGTCGTGGTTTAGTTTAAATTCAAATTACAATCGCTATTAATGACTTTCATGTGTCCTACGTACTACTCTCTTTGTTCGATAGTTCTTGTCGTGGTTTAGTTTAAATTCAAATTACAATCGCGGCAAGAATTATGAAATAGAGGAAGTACTTTCAGATAAATATATGCTTGCCGGCCATGGACGTTCACACATGCCCAGAGCCTAGGTCGACGTCCGTCCGTATAGAAGGAAATGCGTTTGCACCCACGTCACTGCATAGAATTTATGCCGGCGTAGTGAAGCTGTGAGTGACTATGCGGGCGCGAAAGGACGACGGGCGGGACAAGAGAATTACTACCTTCTATAAAACCTTCAAGACAAAATCTTAATCCTTGGCGGTACTGCCCCGTACAAACACACACAGTCACACTCACACACTACTTCTCACACACCAGTACACCTCACACATGAAATGAAATTATTACCTAGACCCGTTCCATGGGCACCCCAATGTCCCTACGCCGACTAGCTAGTCCATGGAAGGACGGGTCTATGGAATAATTCCTTCTTGATCGAACTCGGACACACAAACGACACGAACAACACGAGCACGCGCACAAGCACAATTGAGCAAAACGCAGGAAACAATTTTAGCTAGAAGCTACTAGTAGAAGAAGAAGGCCAGTCGGCATGAGGCACGCAGGTCAGCTCAGCCGCGCTTGCCCTTGCCGGAGCCGAACCCCGCGTGGCGCTGGTCGGCGCCGGCGTCGTTGAAGTCGAGGAGCACCGTGCTGTGGCACTTGGGGCACTTGGGGTCCTCCCGCGACAGCATCACGTACATCATGCACCGGGGGCAACCCGCCAGGATCATTGACGCGCCGCCGCCGCCTGCCTCGGGCTCAGGGCTCCCCTCCGACGACACACATGAGCTCGCCGGCGACGCCGAAGACGATGAGGACGACGACATCCTCCTGGGCGAGTTGCTGCCTCCCGGCGGCGCGGCCGATGGACCCCCTCCGCCCCCGCCTCCGCCGCGTGACCGCGAGAAGCTCAGCCGCAGGTCCAGCTTCGGCCCCTTGCCGTTGTTCCTGCTCATCTTCGATCAAGCTAAGCTCTGCTCGCCACCGACGCGCTGCAGAATGTACGCCAGTCAGCTCATGTCAGTTGCTCGATCTCAAAGACATCACAACATATTTTACCAACTACTCGGTACTAGCTACGCTAATGAGAGGTACATTACCTTGGACGGATGCCGTGAAGTCAAGATGGTGGAACTCGCCGGACGGATGCACTACGAAGATAATGTAGTAGAGAAGAGAACGCGGGGTGCGGACGGCCACTTGCACGCACGTACCGGCCGGCCGGGATGAAGGACACACGGACCAAGTGAAAGCCCCCTATGCCGTGCCTGGGTATTTGAGGGGTGCTGGTGCAGCTCCAGTTTGCGATATATAATCAGGAGCTGCGTCGAGGTGGAGGAGAGGTGATGCTCTTCTTTATTACCGGGAACATAAGCATTTAAACTCCTCCCTGTTTCTTCCCTCCCTCGGCCCCTCCGTCCCACGATCCCTACCAACGTTCCGATGCTACCTAGCAATCTCCAATTTTGATTTTGCATGTAAGGATGTTTTACCATCCTTCTCCTCTTTTCCGTGGTTGGCACTAGTTGAATTACATAATTAGTTGTGGAATTTTTTTTTTCAAGAATACATCCTGGAAGGTGTATCAATCATATAGAAGAAAGGCCAAAAAGAAGGCCACAACTTTACTCCACGATACAATGCCAACAAGGACACCACTCCACTCCACGATACAACGCCAAGCAGCAAACAAAACACCATCTACAAACCCGATGATAAACGACTCGCCTTGCCCAATCTCCAACCAAGAATGGCGAGAAGAGGAGCACATTGGCCGGAGTGGCCGGAAAACCCAGCTCAAGGAATATATAAAGAAAGAAAGGATTGACATTATCTTCTTGCAGGAGACTATGCGACAGGATTTTACGGAGCAGGAGCTGCGGAATTTGGTCGAGGGGGAACGGTTTGTGTGGCATTGGACTCCTACTAATGGTCGCTCTGGGGGTATGCTGATGGGGATTAGAGACAGCTTGTTCGAGGTTGGAGCTCTGGGCCAGGGTGAGTTCTTTCTTAGTGCCAAGCTCTACCATAGACCCACCAAGTTCAAGTGTGAATTCATTGGGGTCTATGGGCCAGCAGATCATTCTCGATCCGCCTATTTCCTTCAGGAGTTGGACGGAAGGGTGGAGAATAGTCATTACCCGATCATGTTGATGGGTGACTTCAACCTGATCAGGGGAGCTCAAGACAAGAATAATGCTAACATCAACTGGGCGTTGGTGAATATGTTCAATGACGCTATTGCAAGATGGGCGCTTCTGGAAGTGGTAAGAATAGGGGCCGTTTACACCTGGACTAATAAACAAAGGAATCCGGTGAGGAGTGTCCTCGACGTGCTTTTCTTTCTCCGGAGTGGGATCTTCGCTTCCCGTTGTCACGTTTGACAGCTGAAACACAAATTGGTTCAGACCATACTCCGTTGATTTTGGACTCAGGAGAGAATGCTCCTCGCAGGACGACCAGGTTCACTTTTGAGAATAGTTGGCTTGCAGTTCCAGGGTTTGTGGAGCAGATGAAGATCTGGTGGGCTGAGTTGCTTGCAACCAGTCCTAGACACAGAGACCCCATTGACCTGTGGCATGGACAGGCCAGTGGGCTGAGACAGGTGCTCAAGGGTTGGAGTGCCAACCTAGGGAAGGAGAGAAGGATCGTTAAGGCTGATGTCTTGGCCCAAATCCAAGGGTTGGATAAAGTTGCGGATGATCAGGGCCTAGATGAGGAAGGCTGGTCCTTGAGGTATCACGTGGAGGAACAGCTGATCCAGATTTTCAGCGACGAAGATGAGTACTGGAGGCAGCGCGGGAGATTGAAGTGGACCCTCCAGGGGGATGCGAACACCAAATACTTCCACGCTGTGGCTAATGGCAGAAGGCGCCGTTGCTCCATCTCAAGCCTTAAACTGAGGAAGGGAGATTACGGACCAACATGCAATTACTAAACATGTGTACGAGTTTTATCGTGCTCTTATGGGTGCTGACGAACCCAAACTGCTCAGCCTGCATCAAGAATTCTGGAGGACTGACGCCAAGGTTACAGCACAGGAAAACGAGGCTCTCCTCCGCACCTTTTCCATGGAGGAAATTGAGGAGGTGCTCAAGGATGCTAAAACTGATACGGCCCCAGGTCCGGACGGATTCACGGTGAGCTTCTTCAAGCGCTTCTGGCCTGGGCTCAGAGGGTTGGTCCTCCAGATTGTCAACGGGTTTGCCCTGGGTACGGTGGACGTCGCCAGGTTAAACTTTGGAATTCTGTCTCTTATGCCAAAGGTGGTGGGAGCAGATTCTATTAAACAGTATCGGCTGATTGCCTTGATCAACGTGATATTCAAGATAGTGGCAAAGGCGTACGCGTCCAGACTCTCCCCAGTTTCGCACATGATAGTTTCTCAAACTCAGACGGCGTTCATCAAGGGAAGGTACATTCATGATGGTGCCCTGGCCCTACATGAGATCTTGCATGAGCTTACAAGTAAGAACTTGACAACGATTATCTTAAAACTTGACTTGGAAAAAGCTTACGACAGAGTCAACTGGGATTTTCTTAAGGAAGTGCTCGTTAGGAAAGGTTTTGATGGGGCATACATGCACAGGATCATGCAGCTGGTTAGTGGTGGCCAGACTGCAATCTCGATTAATGGTGAGATTAGACAATATTTTCGCAACAAGCGTGGGGTGAGGAAGGGGGATCCGATATACCCACTTCTCTTTGACCTAGTGGCTAATGCACTGGATGGGGTGCTGACAAGGGCAAGGGAAACATGAAACATAGCAGGGGTAGTCCCACATCTGATCGAGGGGGGAGTGTCCCATCTCCAATACGCGGATGACACAGTGATTCTCATACATAATACTCAACTTGGTATTACAAACCTTAAGTTCTTGCTGATCTATTTTGAACTGCTCTCTGGAATGAAAATTAACTTCCACAAGAGTGAAGTGCTGGTGTTGGGAGCACCAAGTGCGGAGCAAGCCAGAGTGGCGAATCTTTTGAATTGTAGACATGGCTCCCTACCTTTCAACTACCTGGGCTTCACTTTGTGCGACCGTAGGATTACAATGGCTGAAATGGAACCCCTGGTGAACACGGTTGCCCTGAAGATGGAACCCTGGCAAGGCAGGTTCATGTCATTAGCAGCTCGTCTAACGCTGATCAATGCCTGTATGTCGAACCTTCCTATTTATTCCATGGGTTTGTTCTTACTCACAGATGGTACCCACGATGGTTTTGATAGACACAGAAGTAGATTCTTCTGGGAAGGGCAAGGAAACAAGAAAAAATACCATATGGTGGCTTGGGAGGACATTTGCAAACCCAGAGACCAGGGTGGTCTTGGAGTTACGAATACAAAACTCATGAATATAGCTCTGATGACTAAATGGATTTGGAGAATGCTTACGGAGGATGACAATAAACTGCTTTGGTTACCGCTACTCAAAGCTAATTACCCAGTGGATCAATTTTTCTCAACCACAGCGGTGGGGGGATCTTCCTTCTGGCACAACTTACATAAACTCAAGGCAGCTTTCAAGCAAGGCGCGAGATTCTTTCCTGGTGGCTCCAACATTTTGTTCTGGAATGATCACTGGACAGGAGAGGAGGCCCTCAGTGTGAGGTATCCTAGGCTGTTTCAAATTTGCTCAGACCCGGAAATCACAATTGAACGAGCTTATGAGGGTGATGGCTGGCCCATCTTCTTTCGGCGAACCTTTGGACAAGAAGAATCTAGCTTGTGGGAACAGTTGGTTCAGGAGTTAGAGGAAGTGGTGCTGGCAGAGGGCGGGGACAAGGTGATTTGGAAATTGGAAGGATCGGGCCGTTTCTCGGTGAAGTTCCTATACAAGAAGCTGGTCCAGGGCCCGTGTCCCCTTTGATAAATGAGATCTGGACGGTTAGGGTGCCCCTGAAGATCAAAATCTTTCCGTGGCAAATGTCAAGAGGCAGGTTTCCCTCCAACGATCAGATTCTTAAGCGAAGGGGCCCCTTAGATGGTCTGTGTGCTCTGTGTGGGCTTCCAGAGAATGTCGATCATATCTTTTTCTACTGCGTCCTGGCGCTGGTATCAGGGCCATGCTCGGGGTGACATGGAACACATCTAGTTTCTCTGACTGCGAACTCGCTGTGTGCAAGGACTGAATGCCAAAACTAGGCGAACCCTTCGCGTTCTCTTCTGTAATATCCCAGGTTTAGAGGCAACAAAATGAGAGAACACCAAAGTGTGCATTGCATTCATGCATAGAAAATCCGGGGAATTTTCGCGCTTTCAAATAAAACTTACCACGATGAATCGAAGTTTCACTTGACTTGCTGGAATTGAAGTAGATCATCAAGTCAAGCGCTATAAACTTCATCGTGATCTTTGCTAAACCTTGTTTTGGGTAGAGATGATTTGATCTATGGATTATATCAAATGGAATTAGATTTACAACAACACATTCTTTATGAATCAAACCCTAACTTATTAACACTTAAAAGTTAGCAACTACCTTTGTGTGTAAATTAATTCACTTATAAATAAGTTAAACCACAGGGTCTAAAGTGCATAAAAGCCACACATTCTTATTTAAATCATAACTTATTAAATACATGGAATATCATAAAACTAAATCCATTTACATTACGAATTATAGTTCAAACTATTTGAATCAAACTAACTATGAGTATTTTGAAACTCATATGACCATGCCTTGGTGAAATCAAACCCAACTATCCAAAATTGAGGAATAACCTTCAACTTTAACTTTTTACCAATATTATAATGTAAATCCAATCAAATATGATATGATGACTCATCCACAATAATAAAACCATCCACATGATATTTAGTAGCAAATGCCACTTGGCTATCCAAAAATAAATCATATGAGAGGATAATCTCTATGCCATGTGGGATGAAAATATCTACATGACTTGCTTTCCAAGCTTTGCCACCTCATGCTCAAAGGATTGCTATGGATGAGGGCATGACAACCAAGCACCTTACTCATCAAACCAAAACAAGAGTCACCCACCTAGGTGTCATGACACTAGAGCTTGCCCAAGCCTATAAATAGAGCCACATCCTTCATCCATTTGGTCATCAAGTACCATCATACATGGGAACAAACACCTAGAGCCACTCCATGTGAAATAGCTAGAATCAAGATGAAGAAGCTAGGAGGTGGAGGCATACCACAAGATGCGAGGTTTATTCAGATTTCCTGAAGAACAAGCTACGTAAGATACCAAGGTAGAATTCCTAGGGAAACCATCTATTTAGAGGATCATATCATCATATCTTGAGTAGGACCTTAGGCTATTCCAAGACATTGAGAAGTGAGAGAAATTATAATACTAACCATAGCCATGTTCATACAAGAATATTAGAAAAATACTAATCCTAGTTGTTCAAGTCAATATTTGATCTTGGAGGTGAGAGCCATGTCCCATTAGTAAAACATAACCAAAGCTTATGCCATATCCCGATTCAAGTTGTGTATCATATTGGGGGTCACAACTTAAACCCTAAACTACATGTGAATTCCAACCCATGGATTACTTTGGATTATAATTATAACCCCGCCATGCCTCATGCCTATTTAATTACTTCACATAAAATATTGAACTCTGCCTTTCCATCCCAAGTAGACCAAATGAAGTAGTGTTCTATCAATTAAACCATCATTAGCAAATGCATTGCTAATAATAAACATAGGATCCATCTTAATTGGTTCAAGCTAAAGTTTACTAAAACCAGATTAGTGATTATAGAACTTTCTTAACCATCTTCTTAAAACCTTATGAATAATTCTCCACATAAAATAATGAACCAATTCCATACCCTTTTCCATTTGTTGAACTCTAGCCATAATTCAACTATATGTGAGTAATCACTATGGTTAAGCAATAGAAAAATATAATATGTTCACCATGCACATGTCTAAATTTCAAAAGCATTTAAACATATATGATTTCTAAATTTAAAAGCAATTGATATGAACCCTAAAATAATATCTATTTGAGTCTTAACTTGTACCTCATAAGAACCAAAATTAATCAATTATAAATGGTTGTTTAAAAACAAAACAAGACAGTGAGTATCATTATCAAATTGTTATAATATTCAAATAATTTAGAACCTGCAAAACAAAACAGAATTCGAATTTGAATTCAAAACATAAAATAGAAACCAGGAAATAAAAACAGAAAAATAGAAAAGAAGAGAAGAAGCTTACCTGGCTTACCTGGACCGCAGCAGCCCATCACCACCATTTCGCAGCCCAGTACCGCACCGGCCCGAGCAGGCCAACACAGCCCGGACGCGGCCCAGCCCAAAGCCACTTACCGTTTCGCGTGCGTCAATAATCGTGCGAAGAGAAAAGCCTCGTTCTTCTTCTTCCCCGGCGACGACAGCCGCGACCATGCCAGTCGGCGACGCCCTCGTCGATGATAAGCACGGATTCGGACGCCAACAAGACGCTCAAGACTTGCACTAATCGATTCGCGTCCGAGCATATCCAGAAGAGAAAGATCTGCGTCCAGAGAACTCTCCAGGCACCGCCACCTCCTGACCGTCATCGTCGTCGTGTCGAGGCCTCAGAGCTCCCCTCGGCCTATAAATAGGGGGGAAAGCACCGCCGAGCACCCCTTGATCTCATCCAACCATCCATTTCCCCTCAGCATCTCTCTAGCCTTCGATTTCTTCCTCGACTGCTTGCCGGCGTCGAGCACGAAGCCGACGATTGAGGCCACCCCGGAGCTTGCCGTGAGGTCTAGGAGGAGCGCCTGTCGCCGTAGAGCATGTGGGAGGAAGGAATCATGCTGGATCTTCCTCAAGCCGTCGAATTTCATCGATCCCTTCCACAGTACCTCGTCGGTAATGGCGAATTCCTCACCATCTCCGTCAACAATCGCCGGAGTCGACCACACCATCATCATCAGGGTGAGCTTGCGCATCTCCGGACCCCTCTATTGCTTCCCGGCATCAACCATAGCCGTAGTTCGTGTGCTCGCCGGAGTAAACCACCGCGGGACTTGGTCGCCGGCGTAGCTCCGGTGATCCCCTCGCCAAGCCACCACCACCATCGTGTTCCTTGTCTCCTTCTCGTTCGTTTAGTACCAACCACGCATCCAGGGAGGCCTTATAGCGGCGGCGCCACCATCTGCTGACCGCCGGCGTTTAACCGCCGGTGAGGTCAAAGGGTCTGGTCAACTCTGACCAGTCCTTGCTTGCGTGGTAGCCAGCATGGAAACAAGCCCCACCAGTCAGTGTCTGGGACTAGAAGTGAACCGGTATGTTTAGTGAATTCGTTTTAATTTCAAATTCCAGAAAAATGCTGAAACTTTGAAAAATCATATAAAATTCCATTTCAACTCAGAAAAATATGAATAATATATCAAAATGCTCACAAAAATAAAATCTATTCAAATAAAATATAAAACAAAAATGTGTGTCGAAATAAAAATTCATTTATTTTTAACTTCTTTAATTATGCCTTATCATTTATTTAAAATGCAAATTGAATTCAATAAATAATTAAGTTCCAAACTTAAATTTTAACTATTCAAGTAACTAAGTAAAATGTTAAGATTAATTTTATTTACCATATTTTTATTAACTTAATTATTAGTAGTAATTCATAAACCCTAATTTGAAAATTCTAAGTTACTATTTTCTTAAATAATAAGAAATCAAGAAAATATTAAAAACCAATACTAATTTAGTAACTTAAATATTGTGAACTTAAATAATTTTAATTTGCAAGTATTATTTTTAAAAACCTAGTAATAATTGTTAAGCCCTTATCTCTGAATTAAACCTAATTAGGAGTTACCCTAATTATTAATTCTTGTGGAAGTTAATAAAATGTCAAACCATTACTAATTATGCTTCAAAGTAATTAGTTACCACACTTATATTTCCAATCATCATTTTAGGAGTTGTACCATAATTTAGAAACCCTAGTTTCAATTTGAGTAAGACATGGATCCCATTATTTCATGTGATCATGTAAGATTTACTTGACATATAGAACCCTAATAAGCAACAATTGAATGCATGCTTATGATCCACTAGCATAAAACCAAGTCACATAAGATTATCATTTCATGTTCCTATTCTTAATTAAAACCTACATGCTTCACTAGTATCACTTAGGAGCAAACCCTAATTTGTTAATTGGATTAGTACCATTGATCACCACTCCTATATACCATACCATTAGGATCAACCTCAATCATCAAACCCTAGTAGAATCATAATGATAAACCCTAGTACCAACCTTGTGTAGCAATTCACATCACATGCTCCTATTCAACTAAACCCTACTTAAGAAATGATAAGTCACTTAACTTAGAACCATTAGAGATTATTTAGTAAAGCAATTGTGAAGCCATCGTAAACCCTAATAGCTAATTTATAAAACCATCTTGATAACCATCCTTTGATATGATGCTTAGAAGAAACCATAGCAATAAACCTGCCAATACTTGTTATATAGAAACCCATTCTATTTAAGAAACCAACTAGTTCCTATTAGTGAAACTAGATGAACCCAATAGTAAACCCTAGAAAGCCATAGCTCCTATGTATAGTAGATCATATTCATATTTAACCTGTTCTTCAAAAGTTATTCTTTTGAAGTACAAATGTTAATCAAACCTTAGAAGCCCCAATCCTTCTTTGAAATACTAAATATTTCTTAAACAACATGTTCTTCAAAAGTTATTCTTTTGAAGTATAGTAGAAGTAATCATCAACCATGTTCCGTAGAACTTAAAATTGACAACTCGTTCTTTACATATTATTCCACCACTATTCTTTATATGTAGGATTGTTATGATGTCTTATATCACTTGATTATGATGCTAATATAACCAAACCCTAATAAGAACCTTGTTTGAGAACCATTCTAAAAGTGCAACCAACCCTAAAGAAATATTTACAACTCATACATCCTAAATCTTCGAGGTTAGGTTACGCTCGGGACGATTGCATCTCATACTATGCATTATAGCATCTTTGCCAGTTCTTTAAACATTGTCCTTACCGGACAATGATGGTATTTCAGAATTTGGAGTTCTCACGTATCGAAGCTTTTGCCTGCATAATCTTGCAGTCAAGAAAGGCAAGTTCATCGCTTGCTCATGTCATTTGATTATTTTTATCAAACTATATGCAAAGTACTATACTTATCACTCATGCATTGAAAAGCAAAATATTATTTTTCAATTATGAATATGACTATGTGGTGGGCAATGGAACCATGGTATGTGTTGATATGGTGGAGGTTCCATTGCAATGGGTTATATCACCCTAGGATTAAATTACCAATGCCGTCCAGTGATTCTAGCGCCGTACAAACCGCGTTGACCATGAGATCTATAATGGCTCTGGAAAAGCCAGCTGTATCTTTTCCCTTCTGCACGCCAACGGATCGGAGAGACGGTGGGGTGCTGGAGGCACTGCCGCAATAGGTTGGGAAATCCTTTTAAATCCCCATCCATTGGTGATGTTAATCTCTTCCGATCTATGAAGGATTGTCCGGAGTATACCATGAGTAAAGCCGTATTATCGGGGGAGTCTACCGGAGGTATACGGTCGGACAAAAGGGTGGGTTTGCGAGTCGCGGAGAAGGCGGTGTGGGCTTGGATCTTTATACCTGGCCTCACACCAAAGGAAGTGTGAACGGGGGCAAGTCTCTCGCGGATGGCAAAAAGGGTGAGATCTCTTGTGGGAAAAGTAACGCACCTCTCGCAGAGTGTATCAAATTGTGGCTGTCACTCCTTGTTCCGGGAAGGGAACTGCGAACGCGGCAGGAAAGGAACTCCACGAAGTTCTGGTCAACCTGTGAAGACTGACGGGCATAGTTTTCAGAATAAAATAAACCTTTTGAAGAAATGTTTACAAAAACTTGCATTGGCCTATGACTTTCTGGTCTATGGCTGTAGCTAGTGCATAATACACATATTTCCTAATATGAACTTGCTGAGTACGCTCGTACTCATTCTATCTCGTTTGAACCCCCTTCTTAGAGCAATGCACCGAAGGAGAAACTACCGTGGAACTCGAAGACAAAGGAGTCAACTGCAACGAGATGAAGAATCCAATCAAAGAAGTCAATGGAGTCAACTTCTGCATCAGCTATAATGGAAACCTAGACTAGTAATAGAAGGGAATCTTTCCCTAAACCTAGCACCTAAGTAGCTAGATTTCTATAGCAAGCCAAGTAGCTCTTGAACTTAAGCTAGCAATAAGATAGATTACGAGTCGCTCTTCTGGAGCTTTATTTGAAGTTTTACCTCACTGTAAAGTAGGAGGGTGTGTGGATCTTATGTAAACTGTTCGTGTGTACTTCTATAGACATACCTTGGACTCGCATATGTTTCTGTTGTACCACTCTGAGAGATGTAATATGGGTGGAACGGTGTTTCACTTGTGTTATGTCAACGACTTGTGTACTACACCATGCGGTGGTACGTTGGGTCATCACAGCTCGGTATCGAGCAAATGCTTTGACCCTAGGATTAAAACCCTTTAAAGGAGACCTTTAGGTTTGGTAGTGTCTATAGGAAGTTGTCTTAGCCAAACCAACTATTCTTCTGACTTGAGATGGGTATTCACTTGAGAATAATCCTGACACACTTGAGTCAAATTTTATTATCTATCTTTCTTAAGTAAAATTAGTTAGTTATCTTGCTTCATTCCAAACAAATAGAACACCATTGGAGCTTAAGATAATTGGTGGTAGTAGACCACAGTTGGTATACAACACATGGTAGTCCAAAGAGAGGATACAACCACAAGGAAGATATCCTATTGGAAGAAGTATACCAATGCAAGTTATGGTTAAGTAAGAGTCATTTAAAATGTCAAATGACTGATGTTAAGTAATGTAGATAAGTAATATGAGGTAGTATGTACCTATGATGAGTCAATCATAGGAGGTAAGGAAGAGTGATAGGAGTTACATGAGTCTACTTTCAATAATAAACTAGGTACTCATATATGATTCACTTGAGAATCATGGTATGATGGAGTAGAACATCATAAGTATGATAACAAAAGGATGATAA
The DNA here is from genome assembly GCF_022539505.1 of Lolium rigidum. Lineage (NCBI taxonomy): Eukaryota > Viridiplantae > Streptophyta > Magnoliopsida > Poales > Poaceae > Lolium > Lolium rigidum. Next base: position 252,725,293 of record NC_061511.1, read on the forward strand.
GGAGTAGGATTTAGGGAATAGTTCGAAAGCTTAGGCCTTAAAATCCTAGAAACTGTGTCAAGAATGTTAGAACCATAGTTCTTAATTTAAAGTAAGGCTTATTTAGAGCCTATCACATTGAGAAATCCTAGAGTTATAGGTGGTATATTCTAAACAATTATGTGTTTAGAGTAGACATGTTAAAACTAATTGTATTATAGGAAGTAGTCCTCAATAGCACATATATATGGTATACTATTTTGTTAATACTTCCAAAGAAAACTAGGTTAACTTCAACTATCCCAAGCCATTTTGTTTCAAGTTTGTCTCATTGCAAATGTGCAATTAAGATAAATGTTGAGACAAATAGTAGAAATTCACGTATTGTGCTAAGTATCACAACTTAAACCTATCTTATGTGGTGTTATATACTACACATCTGATCCTGATGTTTAGGGATGTCTTACCCAACTTTTATATTCAGGCATATAAGGTGTGTATTATAAACACAAAGCTGAATCTTCTTGGATTTTATTGGATTTTCATTGATTGACTAGATCCATACATGAAGTTTGACTTTGATATGCAAATGCATGTTGCAATATCAAGCTCTTACTTGATGTTATAGGTCTAGAGGGTAAAGGTATTCGCGTGAGGAAGTGACGAATTCTGAAGATTTTGAAGATAAGATGAAGGTTCACTAGAAGAAGGAAGTAAAGTTGTGGGAAGCAACCACAACAATCTGAAGGAAGGACTAATCAAAACTCACTTCTATCCTTAAACAAGGAATACTTCAACATGGAAGTATCATGGAAGTGAGAAAAATAGTAAATATGGAGCAGTAGAAGCGGAGCCATATTCCTTATGGAAGAAGGGAATGCAAGTGAAGTCACTTATAATACTATTTTCATAGTGTCAACAAGTGGTTATCTTGCAAAACAAACCCTAGAAGAAGGAAAATAGACAAGTGAAGTCGTAGCTGGCATCATATGACCGCAGTTGATACAGGATAATCATGAAGAGAAAGTATGTGAAGTAAGGTATATCTTAACAAAAACTAGGTAAGTAGCCACAGCTGGTAAGTAGATATTGACTAGAACCATAACATAGCCACAACTGGTATCCAATAAGCCACATCTGGTACTAGGTAGTCTGCAGCTGGTACCAGATAGCCCACAGCCTGAACATTTCTTTACCCTAAAGGAAAGGGGGATTCCGCAGCTAGTACTTCACAGCTGATATCTCGTGGTTGGTAAATATTTAGTCGGAGGATTCATAATGGATACCCACAACTGTGTGGATATACCACATACAATTCTTCGTGAGAATTTAGAAAGGTACAAAATATAAACCAGACTTAAACCAACTACCTAACCTTGGAGTTTAATGATTAGAAGAAAGGAAGTTTGAAGATCATTAGTAAACTCCAAGGGGGAGAGGAAGGCTGAAGGAGAAGTATTAAGATATAATATTTGGAGTATGATGGACCAAGAGGAAGGTCTGAACTGAGAGGAAGTCCGATCTTATTTTTATAAGGTTGTTGGGAAGTACCCATATAATAGTACTCTCAGAAGGATGTCAGACCAGAAGCCGAGGTTCATATCTCGAGGAAGTAAAGGTTATACCTTAACTTGAGTGGGTAATTGATAATTACTCAGAAGCAGAAGAGCTCAAGTAAGTCTAAGCTAATGAAGTTGGATGAAGAAGATGTCGGAGGACAATCCAAGTCTAAGAAAACAAAAGACCGAAGGGTTTGACCATACCAAAACTAATGATTATTAGAAAGATTCCTTTCATGGAACCTAAAGAACCCAAAAGGAAGATAACTAGCTTAAAACTAGAAGCCATGATTGGATGGACTAAATGAGTCAAATCCATTCGTAGGACTAAACAACCAGGACCATGCCTATTGTAAATACCTTACCAAGTACCATTACTTTAGTTATGGTAGTAAGGGAAAACAATACCTTACTTTAAACAAATCCTTTAGAATTAGGTTTGGACATCGCAGCTGGTACACCATAGTGCCATATTACATCGCAGCTGGATTACCGCAGCTGGTAGAACCAAGTTTTAAGTACCTAAATAGGAAGATGTCACCACAACCATTAGGAAAGTCCATTAACACAATAAGATGTCTTAATCCAAGAATTTTTGGATAGTAAGCCTATAAGCTTAGAGTGTTGGAAGAAATCATAGAATTGAAGAAAGTATCAGTGCCAGACATCAGAAGACTCCAGGAAGAATCTGGACTAGGGATATATTCAACTATATCTAATGTGATCACCATGGAGTTGAAGGATGGTGATCTGTTCAAGACATTCCAACATTCCGAAACATGAGAGCGTTCGAACTTCGGGACGAAGTTCAGTTTAAGGGGGAGAGGCTGTAATATCCCAGGTTTAGAGGCAACAAAATGAGAGAACACCAAAGTGTGCATTGCATTCATGCATAGAAAATCCGGGAATTTTCGCGCTTTCAAATAAAACTTACCACATGAATCGAAGTTTCACTTGACTTGCTGGAATTGAAGTAGATCATCAAGTCAAGCGCTATAAACTTCACTGTGATCTTTGCTAAACCTTGTTTTGGGTAGAGATGATTTGATCTATGGATTATATCAAATGGAATTAGATTTACAACAACACATTCTTTATGAATCAAACCCTAACTTATTAACACTTAAAAGTTAGCAACTACCTTTGTGTGTAAATTAATTCACTTATAAATAAGTTAAACCACAGGGTCTAAAGTGCATAAAAGCCACACATTCTTATTTAAATCATAACTTATTAAATACATGGAATATCATAAAACTAAATCCATTTACATTACGAATTATAGTTCAAACTATTTGAATCAAACTAACTATGAGTATTTTGAAACTCATATGACCATGCCTTGGTGAAATCAAACCCAACTATCCAAAATTGAGGAATAACCTTCAACTTTAACTTTTTACCAATATTATAATGTAAATCCAATCAAATATGATATGATGACTCATCCACAATAATAAAACCATCCACATGATATTTAGTAGCAAATGCCACTTGGCTATCCAAAAATAAATCATATGAGAGGATAATCTCTATGCCATGTGGGATGAAAATATCTACATGACTTGCTTTCCAAGCTTTGCCACCTCATGCTCAAAGGATTGCTATGGATGAGGGCATGACAACCAAGCACCTTACTCATCAAACCAAAACAAGAGTCACCCACCTAGGTGTCATGACACTAGAGCTTGCCCAAGCCTATAAATAGAGCCACATCCTTCATCCATTTGGTCATCAAGTACCATCATACATGGGAACAAACACCTAGAGCCACTCCATGTGAAATAGCTAGAATCAAGATGAAGAAGCTAGGAGGTGGAGGCATACCACAAGATGCAGGTTTATTCAGATTTCCTGAAGAACAAGCTACAGAAGATACCAAGGTAGAATTCCTAGGGAAACCATCTATTTAGAGGATCATATCATCATATCTTGAGTAGGACCTTAGGCTATTCCAAGACATTGAGAAGTGAGAGAAATTATAATACTAACCATAGCCATGTTCATACAAGAATATTAGAAAAATACTAATCCTAGTTGTTCAAGTCAATATTTGATCTTGGAGGTGAGAGCCATGTCCCATTAGTAAAACATAACCAAAGCTTATGCCATATCCTGATTCAAGTTGTGTATCATATTGGGGGTCACAACTTAAACCCTAAACTACATGTGAATTCCAACCCATGGATTACTTTGGATTATAATTATAACCCTGCCATGCCTCATGCCTATTTAATTACTTCACATAAAATATTGAACTCTGCCTTTCCATCCTAGTAGACCAAATGAAGTAGTGTTCTATCAATTAAACCATCATTAGCAAATGCATTGCTAATAATAAACATAGGATCCATCTTAATTGGTTCAAGCTAAAGTTTACTAAAACCAGATTAGTGATTATAGAACTTTCTTAACCATCTTCTTAAAACCTTATGAATAATTCTCCACATAAAATAATGAACCAATTCCATACCCTTTTCCATTTGTTGAACTCTAGCCATAATTCAACTATATGTGAGTAATCACTATGGTTAAGCAATAGAAAAATATAATATGTTCACCATGCACATGTCTAAATTTCAAAAGCATTTAAACATATATGATTTCTAAATTTAAAAGCAATTGATATGAACCCTAAAATAATATCTATTTGAGTCTTAACTTGTACCTCATAAGAACCAAAATTAATCAATTATAAATGGTTGTTTAAAAACAAAACAAGACAAGTGAGTATCATTATCAAATTGTTATAATATTCAAATAATTTAGAACCCGCAAAACAAAACAGAATTCGAATTTGAATTCAAAACATAAAATAGAAACCAGGAAATAAAAACAGAAAAATAGAAAAGAAGAGAAGAAGCTTACCCGGCTTACCCGGACCGCGAGCAGCCCATCACCACCATTTCGCAGCCCGATGACCGCACCGGCCGAGCAGGCCAACACAGCCCGGACGCGGCCCAGCCCAAAGCCACTTACCGTTTCGCGTGCGTCAATAATCGTGCGAAGAGAAAAGCCTCGTTCTTCTTCTTCCCCGGCGACGACAGCAGCGACCATGCCAGTCGGCGACGCCCTCGTCGATGATAAGCACGGATTCGGACGCCAACAAGACGCTCAAGACTTGCACTAATCGATTCGCGTCCGAGCATATCCAGAAGAGAAAGATCTGCGTCCAGAGAACTCTCCAGGCACCGCCACCTCCTGACCGTCGTCGTCGTCGTGTCGAGGCCTCAGAGCTCCCCTCGGCCTATAAATAGGGGGGAAAGCACCGCCGAGCACCCCTTGATCTCATCCAACCATCCATTTCCCCTCAGCATCTCTCTAGCCTTCGATTTCTTCCTCGACTGCTTGCCGGCGTCGAGCACGAAGCCGACGATGGAGGCCACCCCGAGCTTGCCGTGAGGTCTAGGAGGAGCGCTCGTCGCCGTAGAGCATGTGGGAGGAAGGAATCATGCTGGATCTTCCTCAAGCCGTCGAATTTCATCGATCCCTTCCACAGTACCTCGTCGGTAATGGCGAATTCCTCACCATCTCCGTCAACAATCGCCGGAGTCGACCACACCATCATCATCAGGGTGAGCTTGCGCATCTCTGGACCCCTCTATTGCTTCCTGGCATCAACCATAGCCGTAGTTCGTGTGCTCGCCGGAGTAAACCACCGCGGGACTTGGTCGCCGGCGTAGCTCCGGTGATCCCCTCGCCAAGCCACCACCACCATCGTGTTCCTTGTCTCCTTCTCGTTCGTTTAGTACCAACCACGCATCCAGGGAGGCCTTATAGCGGCGGCGCCACCATCTGCTGACCGCCGGCGTTTAACCGCCGGTGAGGTCAAAGGGTCTGGTCAACTCTGACCCGGTCCTTGCTTGCGTGGTAGCCGGCATGGAAACAAGCCCCACCGGTCGTTGTCCGGGACTAGAAGTGAACCGGTATGTTTAGTGAATTCGTTTTAATTTCAAATTCCGGAAAAATGCTCGAAACTTTGAAAAATCATATAAAATTCCATTTCAACTCAGAAAAATATGAATAATATATCAAAATGCTCACAAAAATAAAATCTATTCAAATAAAATATAAAACAAAAATGTGTGTCGAAATAAAAATTCATTTATTTTTAACTTCTTTAATTATGCCTTATCATTTATTTAAAATGCAAATTGAATTCAATAAATAATTAAGTTCCAAACTTAAATTTTAACTATTCAGTAACTAAGTAAAATGTTAAGATTAATTTTATTTACCATATTTTTATTAACTTAATTATTAGTAGTAATTCATAAACCCTAATTTGAAAATTCTAAGTTACTATTTTCTTAAATAATAAGAAATCAAGAAAATATTAAAAACCAATACTAATTTAGTAACTTAAATATTGTGAACTTAAATAATTTTAATTTGCAAGTATTATTTTTAAAAACCTAGTAATAATTGTTAAGCCCTTATCTCCGAATTAAACCTAATTAGGAGTTACCCTAATTATTAATTCTTGTGGAAGTTAATAAAATGTCAAACCATTACTAATTATGCTTCAAAGTAATTAGTTACCACACTTATATTTCCAATCATCATTTTAGGAGTTGTACCATAATTTAGAAACCCTAGTTTCAATTTGAGTAAGACATGGATCCCATTATTTCATGTGATCATGTAAGATTTACTTGACATATAGAACCCTAATAAGCAACAATTGAATGCATGCTTATGATCCACTAGCATAAAACCAAGTCACATAAGATTATCATTTCATGTTCCTATTCTTAATTAAAACCTACATGCTTCACTAGTATCACTTAGGAGCAAACCCTAATTTGTTAATTGGATTAGTACCATTGATCACCACTCCTATATACCATACCATTAGGATCAACCTCAATCATCAAACCCTAGTAGAATCATAATGATAAACCCTAGTACCAACCTTGTGTAGCAATTCACATCACATGCTCCTATTCAACTAAACCCTACTTAAGAAATGATAAGTCACTTAACTTAGAACCATTAGAGATTATTTAGTAAAGCAATTGTGAAGCCATCGTAAACCCTAATAGCTAATTTATAAAACCATCTTGATAACCATCCTTTGATATGATGCTTAGAAGAAACCATAGCAATAAACCTGCCAATACTTGTTATATAGAAACCCATTCTATTTAAGAAACCAACTAGTTCCTATTAGTGAAACTAGATGAACCCAATAGTAAACCCTAGAAAGCCATAGCTCCTATGTATAGTAGATCATATTCATATTTAACCTGTTCTTCAAAAGTTATTCTTTTGAAGTACAAATGTTAATCAAACCTTAGAAGCCCCAATCCTTCTTTGAAATACTAAATATTTCTTAAACAACATGTTCTTCAAAAGTTATTCTTTTGAAGTATAGTAGAAGTAATCATCAACCATGTTCCGTAGAACTTAAAATTGACAACTGTTCTTTACATATTATTCCACCACTATTCTTTATATGTAGGATTGTTATGATGTCTTATATCACTTGATTATGATGCTAATATAACCAAACCCTAATAAGAACCTTGTTTGAGAACCATTCTAAAAGTGCAACCAACCCTAAAGAAATCTTTACAACTCATACATCCTAAATCTTCGAGGTTAGGTTACGCTCGGGACGATTGCATCTCATACTATGCATTATAGCATCTTTGCCAGTTCTTTAAACATTGTCCTTACTGGACAATGATGGTATTTCAGAATTTGGAGTTCTCACGTATCGAAGCTTTTGCCCGCATAATCTTGCGATCAAGAAAGGCAAGTTCATCGCTTGCTCATGTCATTTGATTATTTTTATCAAACTATATGCAAAGTACTATACTTATCACTCATGCATTGAAAAGCAAAATATTATTTTTCAATTATGAATATGACTATGTGGTGGGCAATGGAACCATGGTATGTGTTGATATGGTGGAGGTTCCATTGCAATGGGTTATATCACCCTAGGATTAAATTACCAATGCCGTCCAGATGATTCTAGCGCCGTACAAACCGCGTTGACCATGAGATCTATAATGGCTCTGGAAAAGCCAGCCGTATCTTTTCCCTTCGCACGCCAACGGATCGGAGAGACGGTGGGGTGCTCGGAGGCACCGCCGCAATAGGTTGGGAAATCCTTTTAAATCCCCATCCATTGGTGATGTTAATCTCTTCCGATCTATGAAGGATTGTCCGGAGTATACCATGAGTAAAGCCGTATTATCGGGGGAAGCTCTACTGGAGGTATACGGTCGGACAAAAGGGTGGGTTTGCAGTCGCGGAGAAGGCGGTGTGGGCTTGGATCTTTATACCCGGCCTCACACCAAAGGAAGTGTGAACGGGGGCAAGTTCTCGCGGATGGCAAAAAGGGTGAGATCTCTTGTGGGAAAAGTAACGCACCTCTCGCAGAGTGTATCAAATTGTGGCTGTCACTCCTTGTTCCGGGAAGGAAGCTGCGAACGCGGCGGAGAAAGGAACTCCACGAAGTTCCGGTCAACTCGTGAAGACCGACGGGCATAGTTTTCGGAATAAAATAAACCTTTTGAAGAAATGTTTACAAAAACTTGCATTGGCCTATGACTTTCTGGTCTATGGCTGTAGCTAGTGCATAATACACATATTTCCTAATATGAACTTGCTGAGTACGCTCGTACTCATTCTATCTCGTTTGAACCCCCTTCTTAGAGCAATGCACCGAAGGAGAAACTACCGTGGAACTCGAAGACAAAGGAGTCAACCGCAACGAGATGAAGAATCCAATCAAAGAAGTCAATGGAGTCAACTTCTGCATCAGCTATAATGGAAACCTAGACTAGTAATAGAAGGGAATCTTTCCCTAAACCTAGCACCTAAGTAGCTAGATTTCTATAGCAAGCCAAGTAGCTCTTGAACTTAAGCTAGCAATAAGATAGATTACGAGTCGTTCTTCCGGAGCTTTATTTGAAGTTTTACCTCACGGTAAAGTAGGAGGGTGTGTGGATCTTATGTAAACTGTTCGTGTGTACTTCTATAGACATACCTTGGACTCGCATATGTTTCTGTTGTACCACTCTGAGAGATGTAATATGGGTGGAACGGTGTTTCACTTGTGTTATGTCAACGACTTGTGTACTACACCATGCAGTGGTACGCTGGGTCATCACATCTTCGCTGCGATTTGTTGGGCGCTTTGGAAAATTCAAAACAAATTTACAATCGAAGCTAAATTTCCACGCCATCCAGCAAACTGTATTTTCCTAATCAGGCTTAACTTGCAGCTATGGCGACCTCTTCAAAGGAGCAAGGACGAACCCATGTTGGTCCAGCTCTTCGACCAGACCTGCACTCCAGGCCCTGCGCGCCACCATGCTCCATAATCCTCTTGCTTTGGCTGTGAAAGTGTTGGTGTTTCGACTATGGTTGTATCGTACTTAGTTGTTTGGACCAGGGTGGTCCTGTTTGAACTATCTTGTTGTGTTGTCGTGGTGTTAAACTTATGTATCCGTGTTCGCCTCAAGGCTTTATTAATTTAAAGTCGGGCACTCAGTGCCTTTGGTCTATAAAAAGAAGAGGAGCACATGGCTTCAGGACCGCATCACGAACGAAGCAAGACACACCGTAGCACAACTTCAACTCCAAGGCAACCCGGACCAAAGTACATCCCCTCATGTTCCTAGAGGAGTCGGGAAGACACTGAACATGATGTGTCGCCATATCGTACATTGCGCCCGGAAGCACAAGACCAGAGTTGTGGCTGACACCGGCGGCGCCTCAAAGCCTCCAACTCCAATTGTCGCATTGGCCATTCCCTCATGGTCTAGACGACGTCTTCGAGAAGATAACAACACCATGGTGCCGCCGCCTGGTCAGGTCACCGGACCTAGGGTTTCCCCTGTATCCGAGGGGAGGGGAGGCACGGTGAGGCCATGAACACGCCTCAGACAAAGGAAAATTGTGCCCCCGGGCGTCACCGTGTTCAGCCGGCCACCGCCGAGCAGGGCTTTCACCTCGGCCCAACACCGTGACCATGAAGATGCCCGAGCTTTATTGGAGAGGGAAGGTGAAGAAAAAAGCCACTGGCTTGAGCGACCACGGCTGAGAGGAGAGGAACACTGACGTAGGAGATGGGCGTTGACTACCACTGGCACCACCACAGCCAGCACCACGAAGCCCGCCGTCGACGGCACAACCTCGGTGCTAGGCAGCCGTTGCCACGAAGCGCCACCACACCCAACAACAATGGCATCATATCCACGAGCCCGCCCAAGCCCAAGGCCCTAGCCGGACCTAGATCCGACGGCACCACCATAGGGGCCATGCCTTCGGCAGGGGAACCGCTCCTCCACAGTCATCACGCTGAGGCCGCCTGACCACCGCGCCGCCGAGATCCACCGGAACCACCGCCGTTCCCGCTGTGGGCGAAGGAGTCGTCGCCCGAGGGGAGAAGCCCCGCCGCCGCCGTCTCTTCCCGGGATTTGCCCGGCGGGACGAGCGGAGGGGCGGTAGGGAGGAGGTTGGAGGCGGCGGCCTGGTCGCCCCCAGTGTCGCCCTAGGTTGGGTGGTGCGGCTCCGTCGTTCCAAAATTCGAGTTGTCAGAATGCATTATCCGCTGCTTTGATCACTTAGTTGTGGATTTGTTTACGAACTAAGAGCCATAGGCCCCAGATTTCTATAAAATTGGAACCAGATTAACATAATGAACTCAGGCCTCCTTTTGTCCTGGGAGTCCGACACAAACATCCAACAAACGCCAGGATCGCAAGATAGAAGAAAAGAAAGCAAAGAAACCACCCCGACATACCTAGTACACACTAGTCCAAGCTAAAACAGATACATTCTAGGAAGACTCTGATGACCACTCTTTGTTTCTCTAACATCCACTTCTACTTTTTCTCACTCTGCAATCGTCAACACCATGGGTGCCCAGCCATTTTTCCTACCGAAGATTTTCAGCGGCAAATGGCAGTAGCCGCCCCTCTGCCACTGCGTCAGGTACCCAGTTTGCCGGCACAAAAAAGTGCCGGCAAAGGCACCAAAAGTGCCGGCAAAGGTTTTTCAAGGACAAAAAAAAGTGCTGCGTTTATTCCAGTCGAGGTAGGTCTTTGCCGGCACTTTTCGAGAAATGCCGCCATATGTAAATTAAGGCACACGTACTGGTGCCAGTAATAACTATTTCAGGCAGATCAGTTTGTGGCTGTTAAAAGTTTTGCCGGCACTTTTTGTCTGAGCCGTGGAAGGTTTTTGCCGGCACTTTTTGGAGATGCCGCGGAATATTTTTCTGGCACAAGCTAGTGACGCCACGGAAACTTTTTGCCGGCACTTTTCCGAAGATGCCACAAAATCTCTTTAGCGGCACTTTTCTAAAAAAATGCCGTCCAAACCTTTTGCCGGCACTTCTTTTAGAGGATGCCTCCAATTACTTTTTTAGGCTTTTAATTCTAGTGCCGCTGATTATTTTCTTAGGCATTTTTTAATGATGCTATGGAATCTATTAAGAACTACCATTGATTATTTTTTGCATGCATCTTTTAAAACTTCCAGGAAATTCAAAACAACGCACTCATTATAGTGAGGTTTTAATCCAACATGGCAACATGATCATGCATTAAAATTGCTTACATAAGTTAAGTAGATTGTAGCTAACTAACTTACAGAACTAAAATGAACTCACATTTTACACAACTAAACGGCATTCTCACTTTACACGGCATGTGTTGTCACATAGATTACTAGTTAGATGTGGCCGTTTTGGCAACGCTGTCCACAACTCTGATGGAGTTGTTCTTCTGGTTGAGGAAGCAGCGGATGAGTTGTTCTTGTGCTTGAGGAAGCAGTGGATGAGGCACCGCCGCTCCGTTTCAGGGACATGGCCTCCTCGATGCGGCCAATGTAAAGATCGCCCTTCATCGCCTATTCCTCGTGGACCATGCCTTTGGAGCACCCAAGCTCCTCCGCCGACCTAGCCTACCGCTGCCCTCCACACAAAGCGCCGGCTCCATCTCATGCACATAGCAGTTTAGTCCCAGTGTACATGATCAGTTCATAAATAGAGACCGAGAACAAATAGAGTAGTTCAGCGAAAGAGGCAGATGTACCTGATCTAAACATGAGTCCACCGGATGATCAAGATGAACCTGATGAAGCACAGGCTGAACCTGCAGGTAAAATTCACTGACTCAAGTATAGTGAGAAAAGTGAAAGCAGAGTGTTTACTATTGACGCCCGTAAATTGTCAAAACTCCATTAACCCAAACTCAAAAGAGACGAAACTAAAGATCATATAGTCCACAAACACTAGGACGATGCCTACAATGCAACCACCAAATTGTTACAGTGTCATCCAACCAGTATATCAAAGCAGTGACTAGTGAAGTGCACATGTGAATAGACACAAGAAACTACACCTTTAATTGTCAACCAGTATTAGTGAAGTTTCCATATGTCACAAATTAAATTTCCATCCACAGTTGTAAACAACTTTGCCAAAAAGACTGTAGAATCAAGAAGGTGAGGTGTAAAGCAAAATTGCTACAAATATTTACTCTGAAGTAGTAAGTCCATCAGCCAATGCTTGTATCTTGTCGACCCGCAAACTTTTCCTAGAAATCATGGAGAAGGTAGGATCAACAGGGCAGGAATTCAAAGAAACAATAATCCTGCAGCCATCCTCTCCAAGATTATGTACAAAGGTATATGTAGTAACACCCCTAATGAACTGAGCATACAATTAGCTCCTCGTAGCCTTGGTATTATAATACACAGTCACTTAAAAATCGACGGCAGATGGGTTCTCCAGGCACCATAAACTACTTGAAAATATAAGATGAGGTGCTACTTATGAACTTCTAGTACGGTATTAAATAAGGTATAAGATTTGATTAAAATAATAGAAACACATGGCAAGAATTAACAAGATGGCATGCTTTTCCACCTTTGATGCATCAATAGGAATGCACGGAATGGTGTAAGTTAGAGCTTCCACAATTCCAGATAAGGAATCTGCATAGTCCATCTCTAATGGAGACCGCTCATCCAAATATGGCATCTATGTCAAACAATTTCTATCACATTTTAAGAATTATAGAAAATGATAATGAACTTCGAATCTATTACTGTTGTCAGCAGAAAGATTATGGTATGGAGTGGCATCTAGATTACATTACAAAGGGATTGATTTGGTTCAACAATGTTTCTGAGAGTTTTCAATACAGAACTGAGCAACGACAAAAGATAAAAATGTCCCATGTTACCTCCATGTCTGGAACTTCCCTCAAAGGCCTGTCGGCAAAATACGAGTACAACGCTCGCAGTACGGCCTATAAATAGGGTAAGCAATTCAAGATCAGTGTTTCTACGCAGGACCTGTTTCATCAACTATAGCAATTTACCTGGTGGGATATAACAACCACTGGTGCTCGCTGGCGCTCCAGCTCGATGATGACAGGTTCCAACCTGAGGATAGTTAAATAGTACAGCACATGAGTTAGGTTGGAGCCGTGAAGATAATAGCAGAACATGTTTTTTCCCATAGTTTTCTGTTTTCAAATTCTAGTAATAGTAAAGCAGAACTTCTGAACAATGCAGTGAGATTTCTTAACCTCTGAATCAGATTTCTTAACCTCTGAATCACATCAAGGTAAGATTCCCCACGGGGGTAGCGATATCTCAGCTTGTCCTTTTTGCGTGACCTGGTTGCAAGTTGCACAGTACATTACAAAACATCACAACAGTGTGTTCAGATGTAAATATATGATAGGTATGAAAAGGTTAATCTAATGTTTTGTTGAAGAAGTTATGCAATTGCAGCTATATATTGTCAGCTCAATTTTGCGACTCATACATGTTGAAATGTCTAATGTAACTTCTAGTTTTTAGCATGCTATGATTAGTATGGAAAATAACATAGCTTTGCAGCATGGTAATTAACAAAATGGCAAGGCATTGTATATAAATCCAATTAGATATTACGGAATAATTGTTGCAAAAATAAGAGAGGATTACATACTCATATTCCTCAGGCATAATTTTCTTTATCTCTTCATATGTCATCCCATCACACACACCAGAATTGATCTCGTCAAGAGCACGCCATTGTATCTACCAACAACAAGGATTAACGTTCATCAGGATACATACTCGTAGATAGCAAGAGGTTTGTAAAATAAATCATAAACATTCAAGGAACTACCTTTGGAAATCCAAAAATTGGAGTTGCTGTCAAAATTGTTCTCTGGAGAGTGCTGGTCCAAATCTAAACAACATAAAACAAAAACACAAATGAAAGCAAGAGGCTCTGTTAGCTCACTTCATAGGATCGAAGACATTATCTATTTTAAAGTAAATACTGACAACAATGAGATAGCTAGAGACACATGCATCTGGAAGAAATTGTCTTCCTGTTTTTAATCTCATTGGTACCTGTACAGAGTAATGCCCATCATCATATTTTCTGAATTAATCCAAGGTATCTAGGAATCTAATTTACGCTCCTGTGGTTCCACGGCTCAGATGTTTTGTGTTTGTGCATAGAAGTGAAGTCAGTGATGGTGCCGAGGTGCATGGTTATGAATTGGATTAAAACTAACATTTACGACAGCTTTTTCTTGGTCTTATAGTAGTAGTGTTCTATTACCTTTTGAATGAAAGATGTGTACCAATATTTTCGCACATTGAGCAATCATCCTTTTGTTGTAAACACTCGTTGCTGGCATACTGTACTTTTCTCTTCCCATGTTGTTTCTTCTGAACAACTTGCTGCAGTTAGGCTATTGGTCCTCCCACTCTCTATGAACTTACATCCTAGGTACCTTAATCTTCTCCATGTATTAGAGAAAGCTTCTAAAATCTTTACATTAGCATACCAAATTTATGTTTGGAAGTAATACAAATTTCTCAATTTTATGTTGATACAGGTGAGGTGAGTTATATCTAGAACAACATAATAATTTGATATTCTTTGCAAGTTTCTGGATATTCTTTGCTGTATAAACAAAGCAAGATCGACCTACATCTCAGAAAATACATGCAGATGTTACCTATCTCTGTAAAAATATTCACTAAGTCCTTTCAGTTTTTGTTCCAGATCTTTTGGGCTCAAAATTCCGTCACACACTTTCCTAACAGAATCTATCTTAAATTCTTCATGTTTTTCCTCAGGGCATGTCAGCATATTGGTCAATTTACTGTCCTGATATTCCTCCACACAAGGGAGTCTCAGTCTGTCCCTCACAAAAAAAGGGAGCTCCAGCGTGCAGTTGCTATCCGCATAGTGGTGATGTTTTACAAATATCTGAGGTAAACTGAACGATTCTGCTCCGAGTCTGAAGTTTACGCTGAATTCATATACTCCTCCGTCCGTTAATAGATGTCGGAAGGTTCGTCCAAATTCGGATGTATCTATGCACTAAAGAGTGTCTAGATACATTCGAATTTAGACAAACTTTAGACATTTAAAAATAGACAGAGGTAGTATCAATGTTATCCACAAATTTGTATGGAGTGCTAGCCATTATTGTGGATGTAATCCCATAGATATACAAAATTGGACTTCTGCAAATTCAACGAGATGACTTTTTGCATCCTGATGATACTGAATCGAATCATATTTGGAATGATTCATCTACAGGCACACAGCGATTCCATTTATGTTGGCTCATTTAACTCAATGGCCACCATTACACCTACAGGTTCAGGTTCAGTCAAATAAGAGCCGGTAATCATCTTGGTTAGCACCAATGGCCGCAAGGGCATGGGCTATTTTAATACAAACAGAGGGGCAAAAGAGAATTTCAAATGAACTAAAATTCATCCGGATAAAAGACCAGATTATGAACTGATGTTGGGTCTGCACATTTTCTATTTAGAACCTATTATGAACTTTCACGCAGCCCATATCAATTCAGCATAGAGCACATAACAGAGATAGCAGGACAAACCAAAGCTCACCTGAATCGGGCGTGCAGTCGTGGTTGTAGCCGAGGCCGTGGTAGATGGAGACGGCGAGGTAGTCGAAGTAGTGCCAGGGCAGCCGAGCCTACCACCAAACCGGCGAAGCCGAGGGGCTGAGGAGGCAGAGGAGCAGGACTTGTAGGCGTCGTTGGGAGGTCGCGGCGGAGGCGTGCTCGACATAGGTAAGTACCAGGAGGTGGGACGGCGCGACGGGCGAGCCCCCGGCGACGGCCTCCACGTCCGCCGCCGCCTCGCCCCCGTCCGCGGCCGGGGCGGTCACCGCCGCCGCCGCCGATTTGGTGGCGCCGTCATGCTCCTCCTCCTCCACCTCCACCGCCGCGACCTGCGAGCAACAACAACAGCGACACCGTCAGACAGATCAAGGCGTACGGGGAGCGGGGGCGGCGTATGCAGGGGGTTTACCGTGGGCGCGCGCACGGGAGGAGAGAAGCTTCACGGCGGCGGGGAAGGGGACGCGGCCGCGCCGACGAACCCCGAGCCACACTACTAGGGTTTGTCGTGGGGGCGCGCACGGGAGGATAGAAGCGTCACGGCGGCGGAGAATCTGGGGAGAAGACACGCGTGGAGCTGGGCCGGCGATCCGCAGTGGCGGAGGCGGTCGGCGACGGCTCAGCCGTGGGTGGCGGCGGTGGCGACGGCTCAGCCGTGTGTGTGCGTGTGCGATGAGAGAGAGAGAGAGAGAGAGAGAGAGAGAGAGAGAGAGAGGAGGTCTGGCTGGAGACTAAACACGCGTAATCTAAATATTCCAAAGCGTTATCTGCAATCTGCAAACATAGTACCGGCACTTTTGCTAACTGCCGGTAATTGCATTATATTAGCGGCATTTTTCCAGGAGTGCCGCTGATTGCCGAAACATTAGAAGCACTTCACTAATTTGCCGCTAATTGAGTAGGAATTGTTGGCACTAATAAAAACCTGCCGCTAAACAATAGAATTAGAGGCGGATTTGCAAAGTGCCCGCACAAAAGTGCCGGCAATGCTTGCACGTGACGTAGTGTGCATTGCAAGCCCCATAGACCTCGTATCCGAAGATTATTCCACGAATTCATCCAGTGAGCAGTTTGAACAATCATATTAGGAGGAACATAAAGGGAACACATTATTTAAACAAGTTGTATTGCTAGTCTTCCACAAAGCCCAGATCTCATGCTAGTTCAACACTTAAACACAAACCGGGGTAAACTCTGTCTTAATATCTGAAGCACACTGTGAAACACTACAAGCATACTAAGCCATTAGACAACGAACAAAAAGGTCATCTATACTTTCATTCTTATTGTAAAATAGTAGTAAATATTTACGACTACCCTCCATTCCTATTTTCAGTATACTTTTCATAAACAATAGCCAAAGAAAGACTAATTTTAAAAGAAAGCTTAATAAACCATAACTTTTTAAAAATAAATGTGTGATTAATTTTAAATCAGAATACATGGATTTAACCGTAAAACACCTAATTTTTCTAGCAACCATTTACATTTTTCTTTCTGAAATTAAGCATAATCCCTTCACAAACATTTTGCATTTCCTCAAATAAAACAACAGTTTCTCCATACAAGGTTCTCATAAATATTCAACTATTCCAGCATTCACCAACCACTTTAGCTACTACAATACCAGTACTAAAAGTAAGATTGTATGATCTAGCAAAATCTTAATAGCTTGTGTTCCTATAGACCCCCAAAATTCACAACAGTGTAAACCTCCGAAGAGGTATTTAAACAAGTTCCAAGAAACGAGTTATTCAAATCACATAAATATCCTCCCAGAAACGAGTTCCCAGGCTATTGCCTAATACAAGTACTAGTTGTTCGCTAGTTCTAGATAATTTAGCTTGCTTACTCCTCGTAAAGCACATCTCTATGCTGCTGGGTTTACGTGCCGTCCTACGTGCATAGAAATACATAGTGCTGTAGTCGTGCGCGAGGGTTTCACTTTAATCAAAGACTCAGGCTCAAGGTTGCAAATTCACTAGTAATAAGCTATGAGTTTGTCGTTCAGCACGTAGATGCTAAGCTTATAATATTGTGGCCACGTACACTCACTTGGATGATAAAATGAGAATGACCACGCTATCGCAAAAAAGAATGAATGACCACAACTAACGTATCGTGGATGTGAGTGCGACAAAATCTAGTAAAAAAATTAACATAAATTAAGAGAGAGATGGGGAGAGAGACGGAGCAAGCGAGCGAGCGGAAATGCAATTCTAACTGCATGCACCGGAGTAAATTACAAGAAACTACCACATTTGAGATGAAGTCGACAGGTCAGTATCACTTTTGCTAGTTTTTTTTATGTCAGTACCATTTCTGGGGCAGATAGCATCATATAGCACAAAATTTGGGTAGACAGCGAATTAGCCGTTCTGGACCCACTATTAGGGATGACGTGGATAAAAGTCGTTGCCCCGCCGTTTAGGCCCGAGCCGGTTAAGACCGAGCGATTCTTGCCGACCATCCATGCGGCCAAGCATGCCGAGCGTGTCGTTGAGCTGCATGTAGCGAGAGAAGACGGCGAGCGTCAACTCCTCCCTCTTCCGTACCTCCTCCTCGGGCTGCAGCAAGTGACGCCCGAGTCGTCGACGGCCACGGCGAGAGCGGCCGTTTCGGCGGCAGGTCTTCCAAGAGCACCGCAAGGGACCTGGTTGCCACGGCGCGGGCGGCGGCGAGACAGGGGAGGCTGCGCTTGACGTTGTGTGGTGCGCGTTTCGACCTGCAGCGCGGCGAGGCGGGGGAGTCCACGCCCAGCCCAGCACGGCAAGGGCAAGTTCCTGTGCGCGTCGGCGAGGCAGGGGAGGCCGCGCCCCGGCGCAGCGCGGCACGCGTCTCGGCCTGCAGTGCGGTGAGGGCGACGAGTGACTCGCGGAAAGCTCCTGTGCGCATCGGCGAGGCAAGGGAGGCCGCACCGGCGCATCGGCGCAGCGCGGCACGCGTCTCGGCCTGCAGCACGGCGAGGGCGACGAGAGACTCGTGGAAGCTCCCGTGTACGTCGGCGGGGCGGAGGAAGCCATCGAGCAGGCAGCGGTCAAGCGAGGACGGGGAATACGTGGCCTCACGGCGCAGCGGCTCCTACGCATGCGGGTGGTAGAGCAGCTTCGAGAGCGACGCCAGCACGCGCACGGTGGGCATGAACTATGGTGGCGCGCTGGTGTGGTGCCGGTGGCTAGATCAAGTTCAACGCGCTTCCTGCGATACTCCAGCGCGCGCTACCCGGTCAGCTCCAGCACCTCAACCGGCAGCAATGGCGCCCGCAATAGCCGTGGGAATACAGCCTGCGGAAGTACTTGATGTTGCTGGCCACCATGACCCTGGTACCTCTTGGAGAGTTGGTAAATCTTGCAAATGATAATCCTCATCCGATTTTGATCGGAGGGGATTTTAATTTGCTCATTCCCTCACGAGAAAAGCAAAGGTCATTTTGATGGACATTGCCCTTTCTTGTTTAATGCTATAGTCAATAGCTTAGACTTGAGAGAGGTGTTTATATCCGGTCGATAATTTACTTGGGCCAACAGCTTGCCTGAACCCACGTACGAAAAACTAGATCGCGTGTTGATGGATATTGATTGAGAAGCTAAATATCCTATGGTATCCTCCGTGCACTAGAACGTATCGAAAAATTATCTGACCATGCTCCTATCCTACTAACCACTGGGAATCCCCGCTCTGTTTCTAAACGCCCGTTCAAGTTTAAACTTGGCTGGTTACATCGAGAGGGGTTCCACACTAGTGGAAAATGGTGCTTTTGCACCGGTTGGTAAGAGCCATATGCACCGGATGCCCAACCGGTGCAAAGCATCCGGTGCAAAAGGCCCCCTCTTTTGCATCGGTTCAATTGCGAACCGGTGCTAAAGGGGCACCACGTGGCGGCTGTCGGGCGCCCGAGCGAGAGGACCTTTAGCACCGGTTCGTACGAACCGGTGCTAAAGGGTCTGCCGCGGCAGGAAAATATCCCAAAACGCTGCCGCAGTAGAACCCCGCTACCGTAATTTTTTTTTCGAATTATTTTTCACTCCCTCTTTTTTCCTTTTTTCCAGAATTTCTATTATTTTAGTTATTTCACAAGTTTAGTCTCTAATTACCCTTATCTCTAGTCTAATTACTTACTCGTGCTTAGACTTCCCGCTCGGTCACCCATCCTCCCACTACTCTAGCAGTAGCACGCTTAACTTCCAAGTTCCTTTCCATCCCGTATCCAAGTGCTTCGCGCGCATGTATGTGATAGTAGTATCATATCAATCCTATTAACATATTGGTCGATGTCATATTTCTTTATTGTTCGCATTTCAAATAATTCTTTTAATAAACAAAAGTAATGATATAATAATAATCTTGAATAAATAAATAAACATTAACTTTATAATTTGTATTATTTTTAATTATTTTCAATTTTTTAAATTTTTTTGCCAAACCTAAAACCTGAAAATTTGAAAACTTATAATTTGCAGAGTGTAATCTTTATGCGGGATGCAATTATTAATTTTAATTTTGAAAAATAAAAAAATATATAAAATCCTAAATTTCTAGAAAAAACTAAAATCTTCCTGCTTTCATATTTTCATTTGGAATATTGAGAATCTAAAAAACTAAAATCTTCCTGCTTTCATACTTTTTCCCACGATGATTTTGATATATTATACGTTTTTTTTCGACGTCGTATGCAACTAAAAATGCGGTTTTACCATTCTTCAAACTTTTTTTTTTTAAAAATGAAATTCAAATTTGTTAATTTTCCCTAATAGTAAGTTGTGTAACATACATGAATCTCAAAAGATTTTTTTTTTGAATTTTCTATCATTTTCTTTTCTATTTTACAGTGTTAAAAAAGGCGATCGATGGGGGGGGGGGTGGAGGTGCGTGGGGAGCAGAAAAACCTTTTGCACCGGTTCGTGTTACGAACCGGTGCTAAAGGTCTACCGGTGCTAAAGGGTAGACCTTTAGCACCGGTTCGTAACATGAACCGGTGCAAAAGGGTTCGCGGCTGACGCCAACCCTTTAGCACCGGTTCGTAATACGAACCGGTGCTAAAGGTCCCGCACGAACCAGTGCTAATGGCCCCTGGACGTTCAGACCGCACAAACCGGTGCTAATGACCCCTTTAGCACCGGTTCGTGCCAAATCCGGTGCAAAAGCTCTTTGGAGGACAGGATAAAAGCCCTTGTTTCTACTAGTGCCATGAAATGGTTAAGACGGTTTGGGAGAGACCGGTGTCAGGGAGTACTCCAATTTTGAAATGTAATAATAAAATACGGGCTGTGCGCAAACATCTCTCTAGTTGGGTTGCCCATATGGCCGGTATTCTTAAAAAGGAGAAGGCTCGCTTATCATCTGTTATTGATGAGCTTGAGGCTTTAGCTGAGGTAAGACCGTTATCTCCGCAAGAGATTGAACTTAAGAATCAGTCCAATGCGCAGATAGCGGGTCTTCTTCGAGAAGAGGAGCTTAAATGGTATCAACGTTCCAAGGCCCAATTCATATTGGAAGGAGACTCAAATACGTGATATTTCCATGGCTTGGCTAATGGGAGACATCGGAAAAAACGTATTCATTCTTTGATACAAGATGAAGGGCTGATTGAAGGTCATGAGCAACTGAAATCCTACATTACAAATTATTATAAAGGTCTGTTTGGCCGTCCGAAGGAAAGTTCCTTTTCTTTAAATGAGGACTTAACGGATGACATACCCCAAGTATCTATGGAAGAAAATGGCCTTCTGACTGCACCGTATTCAGAAGAATAAGTTCAGAAGGCAATTTTCCAAATGGAATGTAACAAAGCACCGAGTTCAGATGGTTTTCCAGCGGAGTTTTATCAAACTTTTTGGGATACTATAAAATCGGACCTTCTAGATTTGTTCACTGCTTTGCAATTTTGGTGAAGTAATTTTGTTACCGAAAGTTAATGAGGCAGAAAGGATTCAACAATATAGACCTATTTTCCTATTAAACGTAAGTTTCAAGATTTTCACGAAAGTGGCCAGCATTAGACTTAATACGGTCGCGGATCATGTAGTTCATCCATCACAGACCGCTTTCATGTAAGGAAAAAAATATCCTGGATGGAGTGGCGGTTTTGCATGAGATGGTACATGAGATGTATACCAAGAAATTACATGGGGTTATTTTAAAATTAGATTTTGAAAAGGCGTATGATAAGGTTAAGTGGTCTTTCCTACAACAGAATCTCAGGATGAAAGGTTTTTCTCCTGAGTGGCATGCTTTGATCAATGATTTTGTGTTTGGAGGAAGTGTGGCAATCCGGGTTAATGATGATACCGGACACTACTTCCAGACACGAAAAGGCTATGCCAAGGTGATCCGTTGTCACCAATGTTGTTCAACATTGTTGCGGATATGCTGGCTATCCTGATAGAGTGGGCCAATTCTGATGGTCAAATTGAAGGTGTGATTCCACATCTGGTTTATGGTGGTTTATCAATCCTCCAATATGCCGATGATACAATCCTGTTTATGGATCATGATCTTGAAAAAGCTCGCAACCTTAATTTTTTTTTGCGGCATTTGAGCAGTTGTCGGGATTAAAAATCAATTTCTATAAAAGTGAATTGTTATGTTTCGGCGATGCCCAAAATGATACGACTCTATATGCAGAGTTGTTCGGTTGCGGGCAAGGCCAATTTCCTATTCACTATTTGGGTATTCTGATTCATTATCGGAGACTCACAATCGCTGAATGGAAAATAGTGGAAGAAAGATTACAAAAACGCCTTAGCAGCTGGAGAGGAAAATTGTTGTCCCTGGGATGAAGATTGGTACTCATTAATTCGGTACTGACTAATATGGTACTGTATATGCTATCCTTCTTCCTTGTGCCAAAAGGAATCCTGTATAAACTCGATTACTATCGATCCAGATTCTTTTGGCAAGGGGACAACGATAAAAAGAAATATCGACTGTTTAAATGGAGTATAGTTTGTAGTTCCAAAGATCAAGGAGGGCTTTGAGTTCATAACTTGGTTCCAAAGATCATGGAGTATAGTTTGTAGTTCCAAAGAACGAGGTCGCCTTTTGGTCGGACTTCTTCATTCAGATCTGGTGATACCCGGAATATGCGTCAAGAAAACACATAAGTTCCGCACCCGCCGTCGAATCAATGACTTGGTCAATGCGCGGCAAGGGGAACGGATCCTTTGGACAATGCTTATTCAAGCGGGAGTAATCGATGCACATTCTTAGTATTTCAGAATTATTTTTGGGTACAAGGATGGGGTTTGCGACCCAATCAGTACGGATAACTTCTACTACAAAACCTGCCTCTAGTAACTTTGTTAATTCCATCCCTATGGCGCGGGCGCTTCTTGTATCCAAAGCGTCGCATAGCTTGCTTCACCGGTTTCGCACCCCGATTTATGTTGAGGTAGTGCTCGGCGAGTTTCCTTGGTACTCCGGACATGTCAGAAGGTTGCCATGCGAAGATATCCATGTTAGCTCGGAGGAACTCGACGAGCGCGCTTTCCTATTTGGGTTCCATGTCAACTCCGATGGACACCTGTTTGGAACTGTCGCCTACCTTGAGGTCGACCTTCTTTGTGTCTATCGCGGCCTTGAACGAGGTCTTCTGTTTGGAGATCTGCTTCTTGGTGTTATGCATCTCATTTGGATCCACTGCAGCCCTGTAGCCTTGCAGCTCCTCTCCAGATATTACAGATTCTGCAAAGGCGGGTTCGCCCTCCTCGCAGTGTCTAGCTTTTTTTTAGTCTCCGGATACGGTGATCATACCGTCAGGACCCGGAATCTTGAGCTTATTGTAGATGTAGCATGCCCTTGCGTGAAACTTGTGGTAGGTGGGCCTGCCGAAGATTACGTGGTAGGAGCTCTTGAAAGGCACAACTTCAAACGTGATCATCTCTTCGCGGAAACTGTTAACATCGCAGAAGGCCACGGGAAGTTTGATGCTGCCTAGGGAGTTTGACTTTGTACCCGGAACCACACCATGAACCTCAGTTTGCTAGCTTGAGCTGCTCCTTGGTAAGGTACATCCTCTCGAGAGTCTTCAGGTACATGATGTTCAGGCTAGCTCCACCATCCATAAGGCACTTGGAGAATTCATACCCGTCTATGCGGGGACTCACAACCAGGGCGTAGCACTCTTTTGGGATGATGGTCGGTTGATCCGTCCTGTCAAATGTGCAGGGTTTCTCCGACCACTTGACGTATTGCGGCACAGCCGAAACTGTCGCGTTTAGGATCCAGAGGGTCGATTTTTTGGCCCGGACAATCGGAGTTCCAAGGAAACTATAGTAAGCACCAGCACTCTTTTTTACGAAGGGGTTGGATTTGTTGGCTGCAGAAGCCTCTTTAGGATTCGGCGAAGCGTCATCCTCATCCATCGCCTCGGAACTGTCCTCGTACTTTTCCTTGTTCTTGCCCTTGCCTCCTTTTCCGCAAGGGCGGTGCTTCCGGGCGCGCTTGTATCCTGCTTCCAGGTCAGTTTTGAGGTCATTGACCCACTTGCAGTTGCGATTGGTGTGGGAGGACTTGCCAGTAGCCGGATCAATATGGGCTAAGCATGGCATATCCATGTATTCCTCGTAGGTTTGGGGAGCGCGGGTTCCGGCAACGGTGACCTCGTCAGCACGCTGCTGGCCCTGCCGGCTCTGCCACTACGGTGCAGCCTCTTCCGCCTCCTTGACCTCCGCATTGGAACGTCATGGCTACCATGTCGGATCTGCCGCTCTTTTGGTCGTCGGGGGGATTTTTCCACTTATTGTTGTTGCTAGCGCCGCTGCTATCACGGTTCTTCTTTTGTTGGTGCAGGGGTATGGCTGTAGCTGAAAGTTCTCCACATGCGTCGTTGTTAGCGACAATGTGAGTACTTGTTATGCCGATCGTGTCGTCCAAAGTCAGATTGTTCTCATTGACCAGGCAAGTGAGCTTATGCTGGAGCAGTCCTCCCCTCTGCAAACCACCTATGAAAGCATGCATAGCTGTGCGGTTGTCAACGTTCTCGCACTCGTTTCTGGTTGCTAACCGTCGGGTGAGAAAATTTCTTGAGGTTTCACCCTTCTTTTGGATACATGCTTGTAGGTCGCTTGTTGTGGCAGGTCTCTTGTAGGTGCCTCTGAAGTGCTTCTCGAAGGCGATTTTCAGGTCGAACCAGCAAAAGATGGAGTACTCCGGGAGGTCACTGAGCCAGGTACGGGTTGGACCAATAAGGTATAGCTGGAGCATGCGGCGGGCTATTTTCTGGTTCCCTCCGGCAAAGCTGACTGCATTGAAGTAGTCCTCGATCCAGGTATCAGGCCTTTCGCTGCCATCGTAGTCCTTCAGATTTCCGGTTAGCTTAAGGTTCAAGCCTCTTGGCGTTGGTTCCTCCCGGATCATTATGCCAAAGCATTTTGGGCCAATGTATTCAGATCTGTATTCGTTGAGACATTCCCTTGCGTCACACGGGGCGCTGCGGGGGGATTTTGAACGAGAGCGAGATCTCCGGCATTCGCCTCCAACTCCACCTCCTCCAGTAGGTGGTGGGGAGGGAGATCTGCGAGAGGGCATGTGGGACCTTTTTCTTCCACCTTCAGATTCACCGCGCCCTTCTTGAGACTGACTTCGGCTTCGGTGGCTATCTTCTCCGTGATGGCGGTCGCCTCCGTCGTTCCGGCTTCTGCGGGGCTCCTCCTCGCATTCTTCGTTCCGGCTCCGACGAGGTTCCAGCTTGTGCTCTGTGTTCCGGTTCCTCTGAGGTACCACGTTGTCGTGGATGTTGATTCCACCGGGCCCATGGGGTCTAGTGTTTCCGACTGGACTTCGGCGGCGAGGTCGCGGAGGAGGACGCGGGATCCGGGGCGGAGGTGACTGTCGTTGCCTAATCGACGGTACCTCGGAGGAGGGATCCTCACGAGGGGGAGAAGAAGTAGGAGCCATAGGGCGGAGTGCACACGGGACGGTGGTACACGAGTTACCCAGCTTCGGAACACCTGCACGATGACAGGGCCTACCGCCGCTTGTCCGGAATTATCTGGGCGCTTTCGCGTTGTTACAATGAGTTGTGGTTGTGCCTCTAGTGCTCCCAGGATCCGGCTTATAAAGGCGCACGGATCTAGGGTTTACATGGAGAATCCTAGCCGGATTACAGATAGCCTAACTACGGTACAATGTCTTGCCGTGTACGCCACGGATCCGCCTTCCATATACGTCGTACTGGATCCGGGTTCCTCATGGGCCTCCACGGATCCGGGTTCCTCCCAATGTCGGTACGGATCCGGCTTACCGATCCCGGGCCGGACTTCTTCCTTCATGATCAACAAGAATCGGGCCGCCCGATGGGCCACATGCCTCATCACCATCTCGTGGGCCACCGGGCTTGCCGGATCTAGGCACTGTCGATGGTACACCCATGAAGTATACCCACAACAGTAGCCCCCAGAGTTCTCCGAGTTTCACCTGCCGTTTTCGCCTTGCTAGTCCATCATGGTCTCCGACAATATTGGTAACGCGGAGAAACTTGAAGAACTCCAATTTCACATTTTCTTCTTTTCCCAACTTTTTAGTCGGAAAATGCTCCCATCCTGCGGGACTTCATCCATCGACGGTACTGGATACGTTTCCGGGTTAGTTCCCTGCTTGCGAATGAGAGCTTTTTATCTTCACGCGATTAGCCGGAATCTTTAAAAGACTCAAACGGTTCCGCCAATTCTGGCGCCATTTTCGCGCGATTTCTGCGGTAACTTATCTCTAGCCATTTTTACCGTTTAGGGTTTGGGACACGTGTCACGCATCCAAAGGTGCGACGCTTGCGTTCCGACCACAGGATGCGGAGCACGAATCTCGTCCCGCCGGCCTATAAATATCCGCCGTCGACGCCTCAACCCTCATTCACCCCCCTCTTCACCTCTCTGCCAAGCGCCGCCTCGAGCTCCTTCTCCGCCGTGCCGGAATTTCGCCGGAGCTTCGCCGGAGCCGCTTCGCCGCCGCGTCGAGTTCATCCTGTTCTTAACATCAGCGAGCCACCGCGCCGAAACCTCGTCGCCGGCGACTCCGACCACCGCAGAAGCCATTACGGTAAGTTCTCGAACCTTGCTCTCGCGCCGTAGTTGGTAGGGATGAATTTGGGGAAGACGATGCTGGATCCGACTAAAGAACGTTTTTCCGCGATCTTTTTATGTCTTCAGATGTCTTCCGTGACTCCGCATCCCACTAGTGAACCGATCATGGCGACACCCATCTCCTCCGCTCCGCCTCCCTTCATTCCAGTCCAGCTGGATCCCACTAAGGATTCCGGCAAGGACACCGAAGGCACCTCAGCTGTCCCGGAGAAAACCTCCGAGGCGGAGAAGAAAACGGAAGAGGCTGCTGCCAAGAAATCCAAAGCCCGCCAGCGGGATTCGGAAGCCAAAGGGAAATGGTGGCCCTGCACCACCACAGAGACCGAGCTGCAAAACTTGGAGGGGGAAGGCTTCCTGCAACCCGGAAGCTGGAGGACAACTCCGAATGCCTTAGCCCCAATCCCCCAAGACGACGAGATGGTGCTGACGAAAGCGCTAGTGGAGCGGGGCTTCTCATTTCCGCCTTCGGACTTCTTCCTGGAAATCCTGGAGGCTTATGGGCTCCAGCCCCACAACATCTCGCCGAACAGCGTGCTTGCGATCAGCAATCACGTCACCCTCTGCGAGGGCCATCTCCGGGTAACTCCCGAGCTCTCCCTGTTTCAATACTATTTCACTGTCAAGAAGGAGAGGATCCGGCAGTCCACCGAGCTGGCGACATGCGGATCCATCACCTTCATGATCCGCCCGGGCCGCGTCTATCCCCACACCGACCGCCACGAATCCGCGCGGTACTGGTCCGGGGGCTTCTTCTATTTGAAGGACGTCTCCGACCCCGCGAGCGCAAGAAAGCTACCGCCATTCAAGAACTGCCCCGCCACCGAGCTTCCGTCATGGTCGCATTGCCCCCACCTCTCCGAGTCACTCCAGCTCACGCGCGCCGTCAGGCGGATCTGCAAGCTGACGGAGGAGGGGCTGACAGGGAAGGACCTGACCCTCTCCTGGTTCACCAAGCGGATCCAGCCGCTTCAACACAGGGACCGCTTGATGTTCCAGTACACAGGGCGCGACGACCCGATGCGCGCCACAAAGGACAATCTCTCCGCCGACGCCATTGACAAGAGGATCCGGCTCCTCATCAAGATCCCACGTGAACTTCACGTTCACGCGTGCAACAAAGATATCCATACGAACGGTTCCGGAACCGCGGTACGTCGGCTTGACTGTAATTTGTTTCTCTTTGCATTCAAACTTTTGTCTAAGTGTTTAACTCTGTATTAGCTCGAGGCGCTCGAAGAAAGCGAACTCGGAACTATCATCCGGGTTCCTTCCACCGGCAACACGGATCCGGAAGCCGCATCGGAGGCGGAAGCTCCCGAGGCTTCCCGCCCCGCCAAGAGGAAGAGGCCTGCCCCCACCAGCCCTTCAGCAAAACGTGCCCGCGACGTGCTCAGCACCGCGGCAACTCGCAAGGCGGAGGCGGAGAAAAAACGCCTCAAACTCATCGACACGAGAAACCGAGCACAAGCAGAAATCCACCGGTTTTTCAAACCTTCCGGGTAAGCGCTAGATTTCCAAAGTAAAGATATTCCGCCATCATGAATCAGCATATACTTAATCATAATGCTCCGTTATTTTCGTGACAGAAGTTCCGGAAGCCAGCCCCCCAAGGCCCCTAAGGCCCCCAAGAAGAGAACGAAGCCGTCTCCGGCTTCCATACCCGCTCACACCGAAGTTGAAGTTCCACCCAAGGCTTCCTCCGCCACCAAACCGGATCCCAAGGACATTATTAACATCGACGACCTTCCCGAAGATCCGATTGGTCACGGTGGTTCCGGGAAAGGCGCATCTTCATCTACACCTCCGCCCGAGCAACCAACCGCCACCTCCGCCGAACCTACAACCGAGCAAGTATGAGCAGAAAGTACAGCTGATTCGTGCTTCCAGCACGCTCCAAGCTGACCCTCAACCTACTCCGTCTCTGCAAAAGCTCACCCTTTCCCAACGCCATGCGAAAGTTTCCGAGATGATGTAAAAGGTGTGGGGGCATGCGGACACGGAGATGAAGGAGCTCTCCGACCTTGAGAGTGATCTCAAGATCTTCTTTGCTAAACATAAGGAGGTGCGCCAGGTAACACTAGCCCCCAAGCATTGGTTCAGACATTTTTCCGTGTAACATGTATTAGCCGATGCTTCTCTCAACAATTGTCTTAGACGGAAATTTAAAATTTTCTCGATCCAAAACTTTGAACTCCTCACCAGCCCCCAGAATTTTTGAATTTCTGGCTAAATCCTCCTTGTGTCTCAGAGCACGCGGAAGCTGCACGAGGATCTGCGCGTGCATGTGCTGGAGCAAATGACGGAGATAGAAGGGCTGTGTAAGGCTGCTGAGAATAGTCAACAGGCTGTGCTCCGCCTGGAGACCCGCTTGAAAGGTGAGAAATCCGAGTTGCTTAAATTTGTACTTTATGGTCAATCATAACACATAACTTGTGGGATTTTCTGTCCTCAGAAGAAAATGACAAGCGCCCCACCATCGACGCCTTATCCGCCAAGGTCCAAGTGTTGGAGGCGGAGAATGAAACTCTGAAGAGCTTTTTGAAAGAATCCTCCGAGAAGGAAACCAAAGAGAAGAAGGAGCTCTCGGAGAAACATTCCCGCGAAATGGCGGAGCTGGCTGAAAAACTGAAGAAGAGCCATCACAGGGTGACCACCTTGATGGCCAAAAACAAGAGCAAGGAGGCGGAGGCGGAAGCCATTGACAAGATGATCTTCCGTAAGGACCCTTTTTATTATTGCTTTAATCTCCGACTTCATAAAAATTGTCTCTGTCCGCGGAAGAAACCGATCCATTTTAATTTGCAAGCAAGTCTTGGCTTCGAATGGACCAAAGAATCAACCCTCAAGAGGACCGAGGCATATGAGGAAGCGCGGACTTCAATCGAGTATCTCATGGAAGCATGTCGCGGAATCGCCAAGTCCCTTAACCCGAAGAAAGCCAAGACAACGGTGATTGACCGCATGACACATCTCATGAAGAACGTGCCGGAGCTCATCAAAGATTGGCAGGAGTCTTCGCCTCGCGGAGTTGCCGCCCTCGTGTTAGCCACCCGCAAAGCGCACTTCCCCACCATGAAATATGCGGACGTCGCACGCGGAGCCCCAAGGGTACCAGACATGAGACATCTCCTCGCGGAAGCTATGGGATTTGATCGTCCGTTTGCTGGACGAGTTAACCACTCGTTCTGGTACAACAAGCATGATATTCCCGAAGGCTTTTCCGACCCGGAGGAAGAGGGAGAAGAGGCTGCCGAGGAAGGCGACGAGGAAGGCTCCGGGTCAAGCGCTGACCATGACGAGGAAGTCTCCGACTCCGACGGCAACGGCTCAGGCGACAGCTCGGATGATGGCTCCGCGTACACTGCTTTTGATGAAGAGCATTCCTCCGAGAACCTGTGAAACAGTGAACAGTATTGCATCACTTTTGGCCCCGGAGTGGGTTTGTAATGAATAACTTAAATTCTTAAGTAGCTAGGGACGAAACGACTTATGCATGGGGCGGAAACACTTATCCTGCTATCCATTAATATTATGTGCATGTTTCGTTTTGTGTCGGAAAGCAAGTGCTGATTTCGTTGTATTCCGGCTTGCTCGCTTGACCTTCCCCGAGCCGGAAGACCTTAGCCGGAAACGCCGCCGGCCGGCGACGAAACCCAATGGTAATCCGTCAATAACCGCGGAAACAAGCCCCCAAGCATAGGTGCCGGAAATCGCTACTAGGAATCCACGAGTTCGCAACAGATAACAATTTAATCAGAAAACTTAAGCTTACGTCATAAAGGACGATTTTTTGAAAACCACAACTTTTTATACACGCCTAGGCGGAAATATCCAGCTCTGCGGTTTTAGTCGGAAAACACACATGATCTAAAATGAACAAGTAAAGGAGGTAAATGACTCATAGAGTGAACCAAAAGCTTTATTTCATTGATCGTGTATAATATTGTTACAAGGTATGTAATTCTATGCTAAGTGTGGAAAGGACGTAGCTGTGCAATGTTCCAAGGGCGATCTCGTTTCGTCGTA
Source organism: Lolium rigidum (assembly GCF_022539505.1). NCBI lineage: Eukaryota > Viridiplantae > Streptophyta > Magnoliopsida > Poales > Poaceae > Lolium > Lolium rigidum. Next base: position 252,755,857 of record NC_061511.1, read on the forward strand.
GATGTCCTCCGGATCCTCACGCTTGCGTTTCCGGCGCCAATTAGCAGTGTCCGTCCCTCGCCTCTCGGAAATCAACAAGGTAGTACGATCCGTTGTGAAGTACTTTGCTAACAACGAAGGGTCCTTCCCATGGAGATTGCAACTTGTGATCTTTCACCTGGCGAAGGCGGAGAACCAGGTCTCCGGCCATGAACGAGCGATTCCGGACTCGACGACTGTGATATCGTCGGAGCTTCGCCGGTAGATGGCGGAGCGCCGGTCAGCCTAAATTCCGAGCTTCTTCGATCAGGTCCACAGATAGCCGTCTGGCCTCGGCAGCCGTTTCTTCATTATAGGCGGAAACTCGCGGCGAATCGTGGATGATGTCGGAGGGAATCACGGCTTCGGATCCGTATACCAGGAAGAATGGGGTAAACCCCGTTGACCTCGTTAGGGGTAGTTCGCAAACTCCACAAGACAAGCGTCCGACTCGTCGGCCCAAGCTCCAGCTGCTCGTCGCAGCCGGTTCCTCGAGGCGTGGCTTGATTCCCGATAATATTAGACCGTTAGCCCTTTCAACTTGACCATTGGATTGTGGGTGAGCCACGGATGCGAGGTCCAATCGAATCCCCATTGTCTCACAATAATCCTTCAATTCTCCCCGAGCGAAGTTTGTGCCATTATCCGTGATTATGCCGTGTGGGATGCCGAATCTCATCACGAGGCTGCGTACAAATTTTAGCGCCGTAGCACCGTCGGCTTTTCTCACCGGCTTTGCCTCGATCCACTTGCTGAATTTGTCAACAGCGACCAATAGGTATTCAAAACCGCCAGGAGATGATCTTTTTAACTTACCAACCATATCGAGCCCCCGCACCGCAAATGGCCAGGTGATAGGTATGGTCTTCAGCTCTTGGGCCGGAGCGTTTGGTTGAGTAGCATAGTACCGACAACCTCGGCAGGTCTTGACTATCTTGTCGCATCTTCTTTAGCCGTGAGCCAGCAAAAGCCTAGCCGAAAAGCTTTTGCAACGAGTGACCCGGGAGCGGCGTGATGCCCGCAATCCCCTGCGTGGATCTCTCCGAGGATTTCAATGCCATCTTGATTGGAGACGCATTTGAGAAATACCCCCGTTGCGCTTCGTTTGTAGAGCTGTCCATCAACAATTGTGTAGGATCTTGCTCGTCCGATGATCCGTCGCGCGAGGACCTCGTCCTCCGGCAACTTCGATCGATGAGGTAGTCCACGAAAGGTCGTGTCCAAGCCGGAATGATAGCCATCACCTCTTTGGCCGGAGACACCGCCACCTCCGGGTTTTCCGGGTTAGCGCCCTTCACCGAGGGTATCCGGAGATGCTCCAGAAAATTCCGTGCGGAATTGGCTTCCCGCCGGATCCGAGCTTGGATAGCATGTCCGCCGGCTGCGTTGTCGTCTCTCCGGACATACTTGACTTCGTATCCTAGAAAGCACTTGGCGATCTCGTCAACTTCGTCTCTGTAAGCCGCCATGACGGAATTTCTGGCGTTCCAGGTTCCGGCTACTTGCTGTGCCACCAGGTCGGAATCTCCGCAACAGATGATGTGCTTGATCCCTATTTCCTTAGCGATGCGCAGTCCGTGTAGTAGAGCCTCGTACTCCGCCATGTTGTTTGTAGCTTCGAAGTGTATCTGCAAAACGTACCGCAGCTTCTTCTCCGTAGGGGACTTCAGGGTGACTCCGGCTCCCGAGCCTTGATGCTGCTTGGATCCATCGAAGTGCATAACCCATGTCTCCGGTTCCGCTCCGGACTAGCATCCGGAGCTTCCGTCCAATCTGCAACGAAATCCGCCAAGACCCGTGATTTAACCGCAGTCCCGGCTTTATAGCTGATATCGAAGGCGGATAATTCAATGCCCCATTTTGCTGTGCGTCCCGTTGCGTCAGCCGTTGTTGAGAATCGCTGACAGCCGGAGCTTTGCTCACGACCGTTACCGGATGTTCTTGGAAGTAATGTCTCAGCCTTCCTCGCTGCCCAGAATACTCCGTAGGCTAGCTTCGAAAGTGAGGGTAGCGCTGTTTGGATTCCGTAAGGACCTCGCCGATATAGTAAACCGGCCTTTGGACTCCATATTCGTGACCTTCTTCCTGTCGTTCCACCACGATGACGAGGCTGATGACCCTGTTGGTGGCTGCCAGGTAGAGGAGCATAGGCTCTGACTCTCCTGGAGCTGCTAGCATAGGTGGGGAGGTAAGTATCTCCTTCAACCCTTGTAGTGCTGCATCCGCTGCCTCGTCCCAGCCAAACTTGTCTGTTTTCTTCAATAGCTTGTACAGGGGAAGTGCCTTCTCACCAAGACGGCTAACAAACCTGCTGATTGCTGCGACACAACCAGTGAGCCGTTGCACATCTTTGAGACAAGTTGGCCTTTTTATGCACAAAATTGCCTTGATTTTTTCCGGGTTCACTTCAATGCCCCTATTAGAGACAATGAAGCCAAGGAGTTTTCCGGCTGGTACGCCAAAGACGCACTTCAGCGGATTCAACATCATCTTGTACCGACGGAGATTCTCGAAGGTTTCTGTGAGGTCGCTGATCAAGTCGGATCCTTTCCGAGTCATGACCGCGATGTCGTCGACGTAGGCGTGTACGTTCCGGCCGATCTGGTCCTTCAAGCACCGCTGCATCGTACGTTAGTAGGTGGCACCTGCGTTTTTCAAGCCAAAGGGCATAGTAACATAGCAAGTAAGTGCCAAATGGGGTGATGAATGAGGTCGCCTTTTGGTCGACTCCTTCATCCGGATCTCGGTGATACCCGGAATACGCATCAAGAAAACACAGAAGTTCCGCCCTGCCGTCGAATCAATGACTTGGTCAATGCGTGGCAGGGGAAACGGATCTTTCGGGCAATGTTTGTTCAAGCCGCAGTAATCGATGCACATTCTTAGTATTTCGGTATTCTTTTTGGGTACAAGGACGGGATTTGCGACCCAATCAGTGTGGATTACTTCTATTACAAAACCTCGCCTCTAGTAACTTTGCTAATTCCATTCCTATGGCGCGGCGCTTCTTATCTCCAAAGCGTCGCATAGCTTGCTTCACCGGTTTAGCCCCCGGGTTTATGTTGAGGTAGTGCTCGGCGAGTTCCCTTGGTACTCCGGACATGTCGAAGGTTGCCATGCGAAGATATCCATGTTAGCGCGGAGGAACTCGACGAGCGCGTCTTCCTATTTGGGGTCCATCTTGGCTCCGACCGAGACCTCGCTTGGAATCGTCGCCTTCCTTGAAGTTGACTTTCTTGGTCTCTATCGCGGCCCCGAAGGAATTTTTGTGTTCGGAGATCCGCTTCTTGGTGGTCTGCATTTCAGTCGGATCCACCGCGGCTCTGTAGTCTTTCAGCTCTTCTCCGGATATGACATACTCTGCGAAGGCGGCTTCGCCCAACTCGCACTCGTGAGCCTTTTTGTAGTCTCCGGTTATGGTGATCATACCGTTAGGACCCGGAATCTTGAGCTTGTTGTAGATATAGCACGCTCTTGCATGGAACTTGTGGTAGGTGGGCCTGCCGAAGATGACATGGTAGGAGCTCTTGAAGGGCACAACTTCAAATGTGATCTTTTCTTCGCGGAAATTGTGAACATCGCCGAAAGCCACGGGAAGTGTGATGCTGCCGAGGGAGTTCGTCTTCTTACCCGGAACCACGCCGTGAAACTTAGTGTTGCTGTGTTTGAGCTGTTCCTTGGCGAGGTTCATCCGCTCCAGAGTCTCCAGGTACATGATGTTCAAGCTGGCTCCACCATCCATGAGGCACTTGGAGAAGTCATACCCGTCTATGCGGGGACTTACAACCAAGGCATAGTATTCTTTTGGCACAATGGCGGGATGATCCTCCCTGTCAAATGTGCACGGAACTTCCGACCACTTGACATATCGCGGCACAGCCGGAACCGTGGCGTTCAGGATCCGGGTAGCCGACTTTGTAGCGCGGACCGTTGGGGTTCCGAGGAAGGTGTGGTAAGCCCCCACGCTCTTTTTCTCGAAGGGGTTGGATTTACCCGCGGATCCGGCTTTGGGATCCGGCGAGTTATCATCCTCGTCCATCGCCTCGGAACTCGTCCTCCTCTTTGTCCTTGTTCTTGCCCTTGCCTCCTTTGCCGCGTGGGCGGTGCTTCCGGGCTCGCTTGTATCCTCGCCTCCGGGTCGTTCTTTAGGTCGTTGACCCACTTGCAGCTGCGGTTGGTGTGAGTGGACTTCCCCGTAACCGGATCCAAGTGGGCCGGGCAGGGCATGTCTCTATACTCCTCGTAGGTTTGCGGGGCGCGGGATCCGCCAGCCGTGACCTCGCTGCCATGCCGCTGACCCCTGCCGGCTCCGCCTCCACGGCCGCGTCCTCTTCCGCCTCCTGAACCTCCGCGTTGGAACGCCATGGCGACCATGTCGGATCCGCCACTCTTCTGGTCATCAGGGTTTTTGCGTTTATGGCCGTTGTTGTTGCCGTTATCACGGTTCTTCTTTTGTTGGTGTAGGGGGATTGCTGTAGCTGCGATATCACCGCCTGCGTCATCATCGGCGGCAGTATGGTCGCTGGCAATGGAGATCATCTCATCCAAAGTCAGCTTATTTGCGTTAGCCAAACAAGTGAGCTTATGCCTCAGCAATCCTCCTCTCTGCAGTCCACCAATGAAGGCGTACATGGCAGTGGTGTGGTCGACGTTTTCGCACTCGTTCTTGCATGCCAACCATCGTGTGAGGAAGTTTCTTGAGGATTCTCCCTTCTTCTGGATACAAGCTTGTAAGTCGCTTGCCGTGGCAGGTCTTTTGTAGGTGCCCCTGAAGTGTTTCTCGAAAGCGGTCTTCAGGTCAAACCAACAAAAGATGGAGTTCTTCTCGAGGTCGCTGAGCCAGATCCGGGCTGGACCTACAAGGTACAACTGGGAGCATGCGGCGAGCGATATTAGGGGTTCCTCCGGCAAAGGTTACCGCATTATAGTAATCCTCAATCCAGGTATCCGGCCTTTCGGTGCCATCATAATGCTTCAGGTTTCCGGGTAGCTTGAGGTTCATCCTTGGCTTTGGTTCCTCTCGAATCATCCTGCCAAAGCACTTCGGTCCGATGTAGTCGGTTCTGTATTCGTTGAGGCGTTCCCGCACGTCGCGCGAGCCATGGCGGGGGATTGTGAGCGAGAGCGAGATCTCCGGCCGCCGCCTCCGCCTCCACCTCCGCCGCCACCGCTAGGTGGTGGTGAGGGAGATCTGCGAGGGGCCCGATCCGACCTCTTGCTTCCGCCTTCAGATTCTCCCCGGCCCTCCCGGTGCCGGCTCCGGCTCCGTGGCTGCCTTCGCCGTGGCGCTGGCTGCCCTGGTCGTTCCGGCTCCGGCGGGGCTCCGGGTCGTGCTCCTCATTCCGACTCCTCCTAGGCTCGGGCTCACGATCGTTGTTCAGATTCCGGCGAGGTTCCGGCGTGCGCTCCCTGTTTCGTTTCTTGAGGGCAGCACGTTGTCGCGGATAACAATTCCACCATGCCCCTGAGGCCTGGTGTTTCCGGCTGGACTACGGCGGCGAGGGGGACGCGGGTAACCATTAGGCGGAGGAGAGGGGTTGCGGTACTTGTCTCGTCCAGAGTACATTGCATCCTTTCCCTTTCTCGGATCTGACGGTGGCGTCTTTGATGGTACGGGGATCGGATTTGGGTGTTCCCTGGCTTTCCTTCTGCGTTCCGAGGATCCGGTTCGCGATTCGTCATCTCGATGGCGATTGTCGTGGGCGTCCTTCGCGCGGTCGAGACGCAATGCTCGGGTTAGATTCCAGCTTGCGCGAAGTGTCTCGCCTTGCTCGCTGCTTGACCGCCAAAGCGACGAGCGTGCGAACGTAGTCGATGTCAATCTCCTCGTTACTTTTCTTCAAGATCTCTGCAGCTTTCGTCATGTTGTCCTTTGGGGTTGCGAACGGCTGCTGCTCCGTTGGAGTTGCGAAGGTGATCTTGCGGGGAGCTATCAACTCACGCCGGACCTTTTCGACCTCCCGATGAGCTTCAACGATCTTGTCCTCCCAATGCTTTCGGAGTTCCTTGACTTTCGCCGCTCCTTCGTCCACCTCCTCGCTCACGCTCGGATGAAGTCTTCCACAAAAACTGCGGCGTGCTTCCTTTCCTCCAGCATGGCGGCTGCGGTGTCCTTGAACTTCTTGGCTGTCGCCAGCAGCTCCACTCTTTTAGCTTCTAACGCTTCTACGTCTTCGGGAGTGATGGGTTTGTTAAGAATATCCGAGCGATAAACCGCATCCATGCCTGCTTGCGCGACCATCTCTTCAGGCGACAGGAGGTCCTCCGAAGAAGAATCCCTACGGGGTCGCTCCCGCGACATTGGAGATCCCTGGTGGGATGGCTGGGGGTCGGATTGGGTGCCTGCCTCTTCTGATCCATTTTCTCCCAGCGCCGCTACAGTTGCAAGTACCTGCTTTGGCTGGGCGGAATCAACTTCAGGGTGTTCACCGTATCCATATTCCTTCACCTTGCGATCGAACTCTTCAGTGTCCATGGATTGGGTATCTCCGGAAATTGGGCTTAGATTTCCGAAAATCGACTCTTCAGCCGGAGTTCCGCTCTCTCCGACAGCCTCTTGCTGATCCGGAGCAGCGTTGTTTTCCGGGGCCTCGACCTGCTCGGGACCAGCTCCGGCTTCTTGAGGGGCGGTTCCGGCGGTATGGGCCAAGAAGTGCACGAAGCGACACCTTTGCTTTTCTAACACCCGGGAGACCCGTGCGGATCCGCATTGGTCTTCCACCGTTATTTCCTGCTCGGGGGCGGATTGGGTGGGTTTTGATTTTATCGGATCTAAGGCGGAATCTTCGCTAGGAAGTTCCCGCGTCTCGGATTGGATCTTCGCGACCGCGTCCCGCTCGGCGGTGGTCGCGTCGGCGCTACTTACCGATGGGTTTCCGTCGGAATCGACGGTTTCCCCGATGAAGATGTGTATGCCGCCAACCGGGACGATGGAGAGCTTGACGGGGTCGGTTTTAGCCGGAATCCAACACTCATCCGGAGGGACGATCGGCAGATTTCCGGCGTAAAGGACACGCCCCACGGCGATGGTGTCGTCGTAGCTTCCCATGGCGGAACCCTCCCGGCTCCGGCCTCCGGACGCCGCAGCCCCACGGTGGGCGCCAACCGTCGTTGCCTAATCGACGGTACCTCGGAGGAGGGATCCTCACGAGGGGGAGAAGAAGTAGGGGCCATAGGGCGGAGTGCACACGGGACGGTGGTACGCGAGTTACCCAGCTTCGGAACACCTGCACGATGACAGGGCCTACTGCTGCTTGTCTGGAATTATCTGGGCGCTTTCGCGTTGTTACAATGAGTTGTGGTTGTGCCTCTAGGGCTCCTAGGATCCGGCTTATAAAGGCGCACGGATCTAGGGTTTACATGGAGAGTCCTAGCCGGATTACAGATAGCCTAACTACGGTACAATGTCTTGCCGTGTACGCCACGGATCCGCCTTCCATATACGTCGTACTCGGATCCGGGTTCCTCATGGGCCTCCACGGATCCGGGTTCCTCCCAATGTCGGTACGGATCCGGCTTACTGATCCTGGGCCGGACTTCTTCCTTCATGATCAACAGCAACTGGGCCGCCCGATGGGCCACATGCCTCATCACCATCTATGGGCCACCCGGACTTGCCGGATCTAGGCACTGTCGATGGTACACCCATGAAGTATACCCACAACAGTGACGGATTGTGGTACCTGTCCCTGCCAGTGTACATCGGATCCTTTCCATTTTTCGGGTCTGGCGGAGGTGTCTTCGAGGGCACGGGGATAGGATTTGGATGTTCTCTGGTTCTCCTTCCGCTCTCCGAGGATCCGGTGCGCGATTCATCGTCACGATGTTTCTTTCCGGAGGCGTCCTTCTGCGCGGTGGATATACACAATTCTGGGTTGGATTCCAACCCGCGCGAAGTGTCTGCCTTACTCTGCTGCTTCATTGTTGAAGCAACGAGTGTACAGAGGTGGTTGATGTCGATTTCTTCATCTTTCTTAGCCAACAGCTCTGCAGCTTTCTTCATGTTATCCTTTGGAGTTGTGAGCGGCTGTTGATCGGTGGGGGTTGCAAATTTAATCTTTCGGGGGCCAATGGCCTCCCGACGGATCCTGTCTGCTTCCGCTTCAGCATTGCCGATGATGCCTTTCCACTTTCGACGGAGTGCTTTGGCCTCTTGTAAGCATTCTGCAGCTTCGCGCTCTCTTTTGAGGAAAATCTGCATCACCTCTTCTGCCTCTCGTCTTTCATCCAACATTGCCATTGCAGTGTTAGCAGTTGTCCTGGCAGTATCCAACATTTCCATTCTTGTGGCTTCTAGAGCTTCTGGATCTGTGGCAGCGTCCGGAGTTATTGGCTTGTTAAAGATTTCTGAGTGGGTGATAGCACATGCGCCTGCTTGCTCGACGAGCTCCTCTGGGGACAGGTTTTCCCCATGCTCAAGGTTATTCTTCTCCAGGATCCGGCGCAGCGTGACGACGTGGCCGCGAGGCGGAGTTTCGGACTTAGACGGGCCTGGGAGTCCAAGGTCGGTCGGAGTCGCTTCTTCTTCGACCTCCTGCTCCAGCCCGGTTATGGTCGCGAGAACCTGCCTAGGCGGGGCGGATGTAGCTTCAGCTTCCTCCGACTCTTCCAGCTCCTTCGTAAGGCAGTTGTACTCTTCCGTGTCCATGGTGGTAGCATCGTCGGAGGTTGGACTTAGATTGCTTAAAATTGATTCTTCTTTATCTCCGGCGTCCTCCTGCTGGCCCGGAGCGTTGCTGTCTCCAACAACCTCTTGTTGTTCCGAAGCGTAGCCGTCTTCGGTAGCCTCAACCTGCATGGGTCCGGCTCCGTCCTGAGGAGGGGCGGTTCCTGCGGTATGTGCCAGGAAGTGCATGAAGTGACACCTTTGCTTCTCTAACACCTGGGAGACCCAGGCTGATCTGCATTGGTCTTGCACCGTAATTTCCTGCTTAGGGGCGGATTGGGTGGATTTTTATTTTTCCAGATCTAAGGCGGAATATCTTCCTTAGGAAGTTCCTGCGTCTCAGATCAGATCTTCGCGACTGCGTCCTGCTCAGCGGCGGTCGCGTCAGCGTGACTTACCAGGGCGTTTCTGTCGGAATCGATGGTCTCACCGATGAAGATGTGAATGCCGCCGATTGGGACGATTGAGATCTTGATGGGGTCGGTTTTAGCCGGAATCCAGCACTCATCCTGAGGGACGATCTGAAAGTTCCCGGCGTAAAGGACACTCCCCACAGCGATGGATTCGTCGTAGCTTCCCATGGTGGAACCCTCCTGGTTCTGGCCTCCAGACGCCGCTGGCCCCATGGTGGGCGTGAACTGTCGTTGCCTATTCGACGGTACTCCAGAGGAGGGATCCTCATGGAGGGAAGAAGAATTAGGGGCCATTGGGCGGATAGTCCTCGGGACGGTGGTACACGATTTACCCAGCTTCGGAACACCTGCACGATGACAGGGCCTACTGCTGCTTGTTTGGAATTATCTGGGCGCTTTCGCGTTGTTACAATGAGTTGTGGTTGTGCATCTAGGGCTCTCGGGATCCGGCTTATAAAGACGTCCGGATCTAGGGTTACACGGAGAGTCCTAGCCGGAATACAAGATTCCTTATGCGCCGTACTGGATCCGGATACTTCATGGGCCTTCACGGATCCGGCTATCTTCATAGGTCGGTTAGGATCCGACTCCTGTTCCTGGGCTGGACTTCATCCATCTTGATCTACAACAACTGGGCCGCCCGATGGGCCATATGTCACATCACCATCTGTGGGCTACCCGGGCTTGCCGGATCTAGGCCATACCGTTGATAAACCCATAAAGTATACCCACAACACAAACCATTAAACAAATTGCTGAAAATATTAGCAACGCTATGTGGTAGGTATAATGTTGAACCTATTTGGATGATTGACCATCTAGATCTAGCAAACTAGCATTGGAACAATAAGTATTTTGTAGTCTCATCATGATGGCAAAAGACACGCTTTATTTTTACTTCCCCGTCAATTGTGTTTTGCAAGGTTGTCCTTAGTGAGAATAACCCATCTATGAAGATACACGCGAAAACCTTAGTATTCAGCGAGATCTTCATTTTCCAAATATTTTTATTATTATCAGCTGGCTCAATAGGTTGAATAAGTGTCCTATACATTTAATCCACAAAAAATTACCATTCTCGTTTACGTTCCATCGAAACTTCTCAGTCTCTTGCGTCAATTGGACTGAAGCCGGACCCTAAAGCAGTGCATTTCAAGATGCAACCTGGGGCACAATAAGATCTCTTTTGAACACCACATTCGGTGGTAGGATTCCAGCACCCTAATTAAAGTATCGCTTTTGTGACGTATAATATTGTACATACTTGGATATTGTTCTGGAGAATGGTATTTTCTAACCATTTATCCTCCCATAACCTTATCTGAGATCCATCCTTAATGGAGAAGTACCGTATATGAAGAATTGATTCTTCGTAGCGATAAGGCTAGTTTAGAAGTGTGTATCAACATGTTTACAATAAACTTGAGATAGCGCACGTTGAGCCAACATACGTTCTTCTTAGAATGGTTTGCCATACCCCCTATTTGGTAAGTAGCTTAGATTACCATTGACCCAAGAGAGCTATGTTCTTGACCTCAAGGTCATCAACACCGAGGACAGATTCATATTTTGGACGGCAAACAATATTTTATTAAGTAAATCAGCATTTATTCTTATAAATACCTCATTGCCAAAAGAAACTTAACCGGAAATAATTCAATCGCTAGTAAATGAAAGAAGAAAATCATATGCAGTATCATATTGGTTAATACTGAATTAATGAAAACTAATCTTCTACCTAGAGATAATAGTTTTTCTCTCCAACTACTAAGATCAAGCTAAATAGCTAACCGGAAACTAGCCCATATCCAAAAATCTCGGTATAGAGATCAGCCTTGTCTTGGGCCTCGCCGAAACAAAACAACTCACTTTTACATAAATTAGTTTTCAGACTAGATAATTGCTCGAAAGGTGATAAAATTTATTTCAGATTTCTCGCTTTCTTAAGATTATGTTCTATAAGGAGAATCGTATCATCAGCGTATTAATGAACAGATAGACCACCATCTACAAGGTGTGGAACTACCCCAGCAATTTGCCAATCAGATTTTGTGTGTTCTATAAGTGTAGCAAGCATACCGGCCACTATATATTAAATAACATGGGTAATAATTGGTCGTCTTGCCTTAAAAAAAATTCATCTGAAAGTATCGCCCAATGTCATCGTTGATTTTGATGTCTACACTTCTTCCGAAAACAAAATTGTGGATTAAAGCCTAACACTCGTCAGAAAAATCTTTCATCCTAAGTGTTTTTATTGAAGAAAATATCATTTCACTTTATCATAAGCTTTTTTGAAGTCGATTTTTAAAATTACAGCATTCATCTTTTGTCGATGTAACTCATGAACTATCTCAAGCAAGTTTACTACCCCATCCAAGATATATCTTCCTTGCATAAAGACAGTCTGAATAGGATGCATCACATGATCAACCATCATATTAAGTCTACTGGTTTTTGTTTTCGTGAATATCTTTTCTGCATAATTAACCTTTATCAATAAAATTATCTCACTAAAATTGAGGAAAAATAAATCATGTTGTCTTGCATGGAGGGTGCCAAAAAGCTCTAACAAGTCTATTTAATTATCTCCCAAAAGTTCTGATAGAAGTCGGCTCAGAAACCATCGGGACCTAGCGCTTTACTGTGTTCAATCTGGAAAATCAGACGCTTTGAATGACGGGTGGTAAGGAGGCCATTTTCCTCATCGAAAACTTGAGGAATGTCATCTATTCAGAGTTCATCCATCGATAAGTTACCTTCATTTGGATCCCCAAGTAGACCTTTGTAATAATTAGTTATATAAGTTTTGAGTTGCTCATGCACTTCAACCGTGTCCTCGTCCTATACAAGAGAATGAATGAGTTTCTTCTGGCGCCTGCTATTTGCGACACTATGGAAGTATCTCATATTTGAATCTCCTTCCAAATGAATTGAAATTTTGATCGTTTTTATTATTTCAGCTCCTCTTCTCGCAGAAGACTGGCTAACTGTGTGTTGGATTGACCTTTTTTGGTTCAACCTCTTGGGTCTTTAAAGGCCTCAATAAGCTACCCGAACGGACGAGAAACCCAAGTAGAGTCAGCCCCGCCGGAAAGACGGTTTAGGAGACTTGCCAAGTAATCCCGTCTACCAGTTTTCGAAATAGCAACAAAATCTAAAACATGTTCCCGAACACAATCATCAACATGTAAGTGTTTAGATAAATCACGACCTCTCTTATTCGCAAACATGCCATTCATTTGGAAACAAATGTACATATTTTTTGTTTACAGATTAATCCTCAAAAACATTTAGATTCAATTTCATTTTTTACAATTTTTTTCTTACAATATTGATGGCAGATCAACTATTTTAATTCTCATAATTGTAGGGCTAAGCTGTTAGGTTGGCATAAGACTGCTAAATATGTTGAATGGTAGCCTAAAATGTGTGCGTGCGCGCGCCTGCCTCCTGCGTGTGTCCGCTTGTGTAATCGTGAAAGTTTCTGCATTATGACAAGTACGAGGTGAAGAGAACCATGCTAATATCCAAAATGACCATTAAAAATGTATAGTTACACAGACAAGTACATATAAAATATACACGCTATGAAGTCAACCGTGTAGGTTTCAGATTTTATTATAGATGCCTTAAAGTGCATGTACTTGATCAAATATTGTAAAGATGTTTATAGATTTGTCCCATGAAAACTATCTTATTATACTGATCATCAAAGTACTTAAACACTGGTTTATCTCTATATTATCTGCAAAATGAAAAATACCAATGGTTGTACCTCCTATCTGTAAAAATTAGAACAAGTATGTGTACGGACAGCATATAAAAATAGGACATGTGTTCATGTCACGGTTTTCCATCATGTTAACATGCGTGTACAAATAAAAAGAGCTAGAAGTCAACTTCAAAGAAGTACCAGCCCTCTAGGAGTAGTATAACCTATATGAGGATCAGTACGGCGAGTATAACTTAGTCGGAAGCAAATCTTTAATAGGTTCCTACAACCATGTCCTCTTTCATGGAGTAGCATAGAGAAGTCTCTAATTTAGCGGTTTACTTGAGAGTTTGACTTATCGAGAGCCTGATACGCTAGCCAATGAGTTTCTTTTGGGGGGACATGGTTACATATTTTTAATCTTTATTCAAAGACATATATCGTTGTATATGGTGAGCACCTAAAACCTAAATGCTTATGATTAGGTTTAACACTACGGGACTAGCACAAGGTGCCGAATTTATTTTTTTTGGCCGTCCACACACCCTCTTGCGGATTGCCATTTTAAGTTTCGGATGAATGGTAGAAAATGAAAAAGAAAAAAATCCTTTGAGATTCATGTATGTTACGCAACATACTATTAGGGTAAATAAAAAAATTAAATTTTGCTTTTTTTACAAAAAAGTTTATTTCTCCGTAAAATAGCATTAGTTTGCATACAAAGTTGAAAAAAATGTATAACCTATCAAAATAATCGTCTCAAAAAGTTACATCCGATTTTAAAACCTGTAAAGGGAGAAATATGAAAAATTATAAATAAATGAAGGTAATGTGTGGAAAATGATAAATGGCCAAATAATGTTTGGTAAATTATAAAAGTACAAGTAAAACGTGGCTAACTATAAAATATATCGGGTTGCTGCGCGCTGTTGGGGCTGACTAGAGTCTAGATGGGCTGCTGATTGTGCATGGACGCTTCATGTATTGGGGTCAACTTAAGTTTTTAATGGGGTCATTCTCTTTTTCTAGGCTTTCAGTTTATTGGTTTGGGCCAGGGGCCAGTGTCAATTTACACCGGCCCAATGTTGTAGCTATGTCCCTGGAGGCTGGATCTTAACGGTTACTAATAGCCAAATGTTATACGGAGTACTTTTTTATATAGGACGGACTTTCTAAAGTAATTTTTTTTACAAATTTAGTACTCTAATTCTTTCTTAGTTGTTTGTAAGTTTACCTCCACACGCTTTCTGTGTAAGGATGTGTACATAATTACACTCTGAAGCCTGTGTACTCTAGTTTCTCAGTGTGAAAGTATTATAATTTTATTTACTCATGTACATTTTCATGTCTCTTTTATGATAACAATTCCATGGAAAAGATATGTTACATCATGCTCCTATGTTTTTCAATATTTGCATGCTTCGTGTTTAGAAAGCAAGTCTTTTTTTTATAGATAAAAGACATAAAATGCTCGATTTTAAGTTGATAGAACTCTGATTAGTTCGAACCATACGGTCACACATACTAGGAATTCCAGATTAGTATTACATACCTGCACAGGGCCAAATTCACACGGTCAAACACAAAGGTTAAGCATGAAGCATTATCTAAAGAACAAACGTAAAATCAGATGGGCAACAGCGGCCACCAGAGAGTAGTTTGATAGGTAAATATGTCAGAGCGCCGTTATTAGTAGCACATCGATGGTTGCATGGTCCTTAGGTCTTGGACTCTTGGTACATGTCGCCCGTTCTACAATAACATGCCAGTTTTGTAAACTGGGTAGAAAACAGGTCTTTTTTTAAGGGCTGCAAGAAGCATTAGTTCTAACCATGTTTTGAATCGGGACTATTGCTAACAATAGTTTCCGTTCCAACGGCTAGGACGCGCGGCCACCTCTAGTCCCGATTCGCTCGGGACCTTTAGTACCAGTTGGTGAGACTAACCGGGACTAAAGGAGCTGCGGTGGATGGGTAGGCCACGAGCACCTTTAGTCCCGGTTGGTAAGATCTTTTATTTGCGTCAATAGTAAGTTCTTTTTTGAAATCTTTTATAATTTTGAATATTTGATAAATGTTTGAATATGAATTTGAATAATTGTTGCATACTTTCGAATCTGAACAAACTTTGAACATAAAAGTGTTTGAATTTGGAGAAGCAATCTAAAACCATTTTCTGTTTTGTAAATATAATTAATCTAACTATTCAAACCATTAACCAAGCTCACACTTCGGTTTCCAGTTGACGACTTGACTGACATGACAACACCTCTAGTGTGAGGTTACTGTCCATTATATATGAACTGGGAACAACCGAGCAGGTGCTCCTCTCACCCTAGCTATCTCCCTCGGCCATGACCACGTGCACGAGTAGCATACACATGTTACTTTGTTGCTACCTTGGCCATGGCCCCCCTCTATATCCACTAGTGGAATAGATCAACAATGGAGATGGATGCGTTTACGGGGTTGCGGGGAAATTTTCCCGGGGCGAGGTCCTCGAAGATTCCATAGGGTGTGCGCACCAAGGACATCTTCGAGATGCTCCGCCATGGGAGATTTCCCAATCCTTTACTCCGGCCATGGGAACGAAGCTCCCTACCATATTGGTTGGCTTGTTTTTGCTAGTTAAATAGAGGTTGTGACCTACCATAGGAGTCTGCAGGAGAGGGAAGAGTATGCTCATAGGAATAGACCAACAATGGAGATGGAGGCATTTACGGGCTTGCGGGGAAATTTTCCCGAGGTGAGCTCCTCGAAGATGTCGTATGGCGTGCGCACCAACGACATCTTCAGAAGCTCCGCCACAGGAGATTTCCCAACCCTTTCCCCCGGCCATGGGGACGAAGCTCCCTATGACCTTTTGGTTGGCTTATTGAGCTGCTTGCGATTAGCGATGCTTCTTTTATAGGCCTGGCCCTGCTTCATCCTCCGTCTTGTTCCTCTGATAGGACGTTGTGCGCGACATGCCTTATCTCGCCGAGCAGTGCGTCCACCCACGCGTCCTTATCCCACCGACATTTTTGTTAGACGGCACTAATTCCACCTTTAGTCCCGATTGCACCCACCAACCGGGACTAAAGGTTGTCCTGCCGAATAACCCTTTAGTCCTGGTTGCATCCACGATGAAGCCATCCTTCTCGTACTCGTTTTGTCCCTCCTCTGCTCACTACCAGCTCTAGCTTCCTCTTATCCCAACTCCTCATCTTCATCGGCATCATCCACGATGAAGCCATACTTCTTGTACTTGTTTTGTCCCTCCTCTACTGACCACCTGTAGGGATTCGTAGCATAGAAGAAAAAAAATTCCTACCGCAAGAACGAACAACAAGCCAAGATCTAATCTAGTAGATGGTAGCAACAAGGTGAAGATCAACATACCCTCGAAGATCGCTAAGCGTTAACGAGATAAATCTCGTGGTGGATGTAGTCGATCACTTGCCGCTTTCAAAAGCGTGTAGAAGATCTTGACGATGCCACAATCGGACATCACCTCCGCACTCGGTCACACGTGCGGTGTTGATGACGACGTCCTTCTCCCTGTTCCAGCAGGCAGCGGATGTAGTAGATCCTCCTCGGAATCCCACCAGCACGACGGCGTAGTGACGGTGGTGGTGGAGATCTCCGGAAGCGCTTCGCCGTAAGCACCGCGGGAGAAGATGGAGGAGGGGAGAGGCTAGGGTTTGGGAGAGGGGGCACTTGGGCGCCGACCTTGGGTGCCCTTTGGTGGTGCGGCTCAAGAGGTGGCCGGCCACCTCCCTCTCCCCCTCATTATATAGGTGGAACCCCCTAGGGTTTGCCTAAAATCCGAATAACAGTCCAATTCAAAAACTTCCATATTGGTGAAACCTAGGGGAAGCGGGACTCCTCCCTTTCCTTCCCCTATGGCCGGCCATGATGGTGGAGTCCACCATGGACTCCACCTTCCCCTTTGGCCGGCCAGCTAGGGTTGGTGGAGTCCATCCGGGACTCCACCTTCCATGATGATTTCTTCCGGAAGGTTCTAGAACGTTCTAGCGCCTTCCATTAATGCACCAGATCATTTCCAAACTTGGAAAGTGACTTCCTATATATGAATCTTATTCTCCGGACCATTCTGGAACTCCTCGTGATGTCATGGATTCCATCCGAGACCCCGAACAACATTCGAGCTCCATTCCATATTCCATATTTACTTAAAACGACATCAAACCTTAAGTGTGTCACCCTACGATTCGAGAACTATGCGGACATGATCGAGACTCCTCTCCGATCAATAACTAATAGCGGGACCTGGAGATCCATAATAGCTCCCACATATTCAACGATGACTTCATGATCGAAAGAACCATTCACATAAAATAACAATACCCTTTTGTTGACGTCAGAAACCCCCTGGCGGGCAGAGACGGGCAACACGGTAGAGCCGGGAACAACTAGGGCTGCGGCTGGCCCCAGTCCCTCTGAGCGACGGCCCGCAAAGCCTCCTGGTCGCACGCGCCGATGTTTATCACAAGGGCGTGCCACCTGACCTATACCCGGTCGGGAAGGTGTGGATGATGCCTCGCTTAGTTTCTGCCGGGGCACACACGTAAACGTTAAATACGAGCCTCGATCGGCTCTCGGGTTATCCTGTGAATCGGCTCAAAGAGCCGATCCACCCATGATTCAGACGGGGTGTCCGAATATATGGTGGTCCTGCTTGATCAAGGTAAAGCTAATGAGATCTACGACGATCTAGGGTTTTCACCGCATAATCGGATCGTCCTACTCAGGATTGGGCCTCGCGCTCGCGCACGGTGATCGTAAGCCGATCCTAGACAGGGCCTAAAAACCAACACGAGGTTGATCCCCGGAACATCCGTTCTAGGACTAGCAAACGCCACCCTACACGCCGCTGGATCCTCCGACCCCTTGTAAGGCCTAACTATTGCAGATATTAAACTAATCCTTGTAGAACAAGGATGCAATCGTAACGGATCAGATCCACTAAACTATGATCAAGCGGGGTGCCGCCCCTACACCTAAGATAGGTGTAAGGGCGGCTAGACATGCAAGGGTTGCACTACGAAAGCATGTAATATGAAGATCAATGCTAACCCTAACATGTCTAAGATAACTACGTTGCTCGCCATCAAAAAGGCTTCGATACGAGCAACGCGTGAACAACGTAGGCGGGCTTGTGCTGCCTAGATCGCAAGATGCGATCTAGGCAGCATGATGCTTACCGGTAGAAACCCTCGAGACGAAGGAGTTGGCGATGCGCCGAGATTTGTTTGTGGTTGAACGTTGGTTGTTGTTTATTCCATAAACCCTAGATACATATTTATAGTCCAGGGGACTTTCTAATGTGGGCGTGCACCAAACCGTGCACGAGTAAGATTCTAACTTCTAAACTAAGATGCGATCTAATATGTTACAGATAGATGGACAATTAAGCCCAACTTGGTAAAAGTCCGATCCACGTATTCCTTCTATATATATTCCTTCAAACCCATCTTGATCGCGGCCCACCTCTGACTTGGTCAAATTCTGGTGATAACACATGCCCCCCTGGTTTTGGAAATGACATTTCCAAAATCATTACGCTTTCTTTCGTCGGGTCGTGTCGTGGCAGAGCAGAGCTGCCGCAGAATCCCCATCATTACGTCTCGCCCCCCGGGCTTCTCTGTATGAACTGTCAATTTCGGCCTCACGTCCTCGAGAACCGTCATGGCATTAAATCTCCACTACACTCTCTTTATTTATCTGTGCCAAACGGTTCACCACTCCATCGCCTTGCTCTGCTCTGTTCACCAAACCAAAAACCCTTCTCTCCTGCAGCCATGTCTTCCTCTTCCTCCTCCGCTCGGGCACCTCTCTCCAACCGTTGCCGAAGAACAAAGAAGAGGACGATCTCCGCTCCGGGGCGCACCCCATCTCCTCTGACAAGGAGAAGAAGGGAGGAGAAGCGGAGAAGACCAAGGCCTCACCCTCCACCAGGCTCCCGCCGAAGAAGCGCTCACGCATGTGGGCGGACAGCGAGGACGACGATGATGACGAGGACGAAGAAGATGAGGAGGAGGAAGAAGATTCCTCCGCCTCCATTGGGTATCCTCCAACGAAGCGCTTCCGCGGCTGGGCGGATAGCGAGGACGATGATGATGACGAGGAGGAGGAGGAGGCTCCGGCGGACGGGCCGGGGCAGCGGCGGCGAGGAGCTTCTCGGGAGCAGCGCCGACGACCTCGACGACGGCGACGATGAGGACGAGCGACGACTAGTAGAATAGGACTAGCGATAGCAGTGCACTAGGCACTAGATCCCTCTTTTGAGAGCCATCGGCTCTTCTTGTAAAGCTGCTCCTTTGAATTAGTGAGAATTGTTCTTCCAATTTCTCCTTTCATTAATCCAATTTCCATCCTTCCGCTTGCCACACCAAGACCGATAGTGACGAATCGGGCTATTATTGTTTTCTCAACCGTGGCGTTTTGCAGTCCGCGGCCGATGACTATTCATCGGCTAATTTGAGGAACCAATCTCTTCTTTTCTTGCAGCACCAGCACGGTCCAAACCTCGTACCAGACGACGGCTTTTCCTTCCCAGTTCCTCCTGAGACGATCATGATGCAACAACAACCGAGGTAACTCCAATCGGCTCTTAAAAACAGGGCACCTATAGGCCTGTTGCCCCCCGAGTCTCAGCCAAAACAAAACAGAGACGAGGATACGCGAATTAGCTGTATGGACCTGGGCTTGATCATGTCCGAGGGAGCTTCTTATGCAGAGCCAGCCGATTTGAACATAAATCGGCTTCTCAAAGCAGAGAGCCTTCAAGGTGAGCTGCCCCCCGAGCTTTCTTCAGTTCTTGCCGGCCAGATCAGCTCTTTTCCTTTGGTGGATCTGATGCGATCCATCCTTGACCTGATCCGCACGTCCAGGCTGCTCTTGGTCTTGTCCTTGAAGAGAGGATCCGAGCTCTTAAGCTACTCCATTGAGGATCCGAGCCCTCTGACCGTGACAGTTACTCCTCTTAAGTCGATGTCTGCTGCATCGGCTGTGCTCGAAATTTCAGAAATTTCAGAATTTTTTTGTTTTTACGGCCGACTAGCGCATCGGCCCCCATATTCCAATACCCATCACCAAAAGATGAGACGCTTCCATTGCATATCCTCGTGTTCTATCCACCTGGGTGCCCCCCCGAGCCGATTCTGTCAAGAGAATTGATGATATCGGCTCTGTTGGATAACATGTCGAACCCTGGCAGAATGGATGGTGAGGATAATTTTGGCCGATTGCTGGAATCGGCCTCCATGTTGCTTGTTCGATGAAAGGTTTTATAATGCCCCTTCATAAATTTTTGGGGCCGATCACAAGGATCAGCCTCGCCACGTTTGCTCATTGATGTGCTCTTGCTACTCGTTCAGGTCGGTAGATAAAACCAACCCAATCTCCGACTTCATCATGTTGGTGCTCTTGCTGTCGCCCACCTTGAGTGCATCGT
The DNA here is from genome assembly GCF_022539505.1 of Lolium rigidum. Lineage (NCBI taxonomy): Eukaryota > Viridiplantae > Streptophyta > Magnoliopsida > Poales > Poaceae > Lolium > Lolium rigidum. The sequence continues at coordinate 252,776,126 of NC_061511.1, forward strand.
GTGATCGTGGAGCGCTAAGTGTCGTCGGAAGAACGAGCACCATGTTTGTGCCAGCCGATGTTTCATCATCGGCTTTCCTTTGCTTGGGGCGCCACTCCATTTTCCGTGGACGACCCTCTTCATCCGGGGTTCGCTGAACCTTTGCAGCCCGAGATCGAGGCCTTGCTTTCCTCAATGTATGCAAGTATAACCTCTCGGCTTCTTCCGGGCCGCGCAATCGTTGAACCACTGCATTTCAGGGAACGGCTGAGTCCGTCGGGGCACCACCGTGGCCGGTGATACCTGTCTTCTTCTTCTCCCTCGTCTTCGAATCTTCGAGATCTTCCAACCGAGGGGACTCAGCTCGTTTGCTGCGTGGCGGGAGAGGTCCTAAGCGCTCGAACACGGACACGTTGGCTGCCTCCTTCTTCTTCCGGTTGCATTACGGGCAATTGCCGATTGTTGGCAATCGGCTCATTCCTGAATCCCGGCGGTGCACGAAGAAAGGACAATCCCGAGTGCTGTCCTCGTCGTCTCGCTCCTTTGCCTTTCCCTTGGCACAACGCTCGTGCTCCTCCTCATCGCGATTATGCCGACGATGTCTTCTGGCTTCTCTAGCCAGACGATCTCTTTCATCATCATCGCTGGACCGTCGGCGTTGGTCGTGTCGACTCACATACTTGTTGAGGAGGTGATCGAGAGAGAGGTCGCCGATATCTTATGTTCTTCACTTCTCCTCTCGTTACGTAGCGCTTGCCGTCTTGGCGGAGCCGATCGCGTGGAGCGGCTTCCTCTGTTTCTTTGCTATGAGAGTAGCTGCCCTCATCTCCATCCTTGCCAGCGTGGTGTCCAAGATCTACCATGTTGATATTGCACAGGAAACCCGGCTGGCACCCTGCATGGCAAGCATACTCCACCATGTTTACGACGGGAAAGGGGTGTGTGTCGACCTTCATGGCGTATTGGTTGAAAATCAACCGTCCGTTTTCTATCGCCATTTGGATCTGCTGCCGCCACACCCTGCAGTCGTTGGTGGTGTGTGAGAACGTGTTATGCCATTTGCAGTATGGCCTTCCGTTCAGCTCTTGCACCGTGGGGAACTTGTGGCCTTCGGGTACCTTTATATGCTTCACCGCGAGTAAGAGGTCAAAAATCTGCTCCGTCTTAGTCACGTCGAAGTCGAACCCTTTTGGAGGGCCTTGTGGCTTCACCCATTTGCGAGTCACGGGGCCCGTCGCTCGAGTCCATTCAGCCACTTGCTACCTCCCGATCTCCCATGGCACCTTCATCTTCGTTTGCCTCAACCACGGTCACCACCCGCTTGAATTTGTCCTGGTAAACATCCGGGTGGCGCTGTTCATATGCGGTCGGCTTACGCACCATGTGCGCTAACGAAGGGTAGTCTGCTTGGGAGGCCACGTCCTTGATTGATGATGAGAGACCCACCACCGCCAACTCGACTGCTTCTTTTTCACTTATACGAGCCGAAAAGCATCGGTTCCTAATGGTCCTGAAGCGCTGGACGTATTCCGCCACTGTCTCCCCGCGCTTCGTCGTACTTGCGCTAGATCGGCAAAACCAACATCGGAAGCCTCCGAGTGATACTGCTCATGGAGCTGTTCTTCCAAGCTGCTTCCAAGTTTGGATGGAGTTCGGTGGCAGCGATGTGTACCACCCGAAAGCCGATCCCGTGAGGGATCGTGAGAAGAACCTCACGCGCAACTCATCCGACGCCGAGATCGTGCCCGAGCTGTGCCGGATATCGGCTCACATGCTCGATGGAGCTGGACCCATCCGATCCACTAAACTTTGTGAAGTCCGGGAGCCGATATTTGGGTGGCGGCGGGATCGGTTCGTAGCTGTTGGGGTACGGCTCGTGTAGCCGAACGCCTTCCTTTTCGGCATCATACCGAGCCGATCTTTCGAATTGTACAAATCTGATCCGCTGTGATGGCTGAAGGTGTCGAACCCGAAGATTCGCCGGGGTGGCATACTTAACCAGCCATGCTTGCTTTTCCGGTTCTAAGCCAACTGCGGGAGCTGGGCTTTGGAGGTTCGTCGGGGTGGCGTACTTAGCCGGCCACGATTGCTTCTCGGGATCGGCTCCCGACGTTCCTCCTGCCGTTCCGAGGCCGGCGATATTGCAGCCTGGTTCGAGAGTGCCCGGGCATTGCGGTCCGGTACGTATGCGCACGTGTATCCGTGCGGGATCTCCTTAGGTGGCTCGGGTAGGAATTGGTAGTCACTAGGATCACCACCAACCTTGTAGACGATGTATGCCGATGAGTTCGGCAGTTCCGGTGCTACCCATGCGAACGGCTGGGGCTGGAGCGGCATCTCTCCCTTGAAAGTCCCCAAAGCCGGTCCCGACGGGGAGTACCGGTGACTCATGATTTCCTGGACGACGCGCAGAGCAACACGCTCCAAGGTGTTCACCAGGCTCTCAGAGTCGCGGTGCAGCGAATGAGCCACCATGTAGTTGATCTCATGCCGCAGCGACCTGGTGCGTTCTTCTGACGGAGCGGACAGGTCCACTCCATCGAGCGCGCCTTCGGGGGTGAAACCCTTCCACCTGACGCCATGGGAGCGGGTTCGGTGGAAGGAGCCGATGAGTTCGGCTTCGAGGGTTGCCTTGATCTCGTCATGCTTCTTCTTGAGCTCATCAGGCGGATCCGCGTACGTGACCGGAGTGTCTTCCGCCATCTCGGATGTAGATGGCGATGTCGTGGATGTCGTCGGCTGTCCCACCGGGCGTGCCGAGAATGTGTTGACGTCGAAACCCCCCGGCGGGCGGAGACGGGCAACACGGTAGAGCCGGGAACAACTAGGGCTGCGGCTGGCCCCGGTCCCTCCGAGCGACGGCCCGCAAAGCCTCCTGGTCGCACGCGCCGATGTTTATCACAAGGGCGTGCCACCGACCTATACCTGGTCGAGGAAGGTGTGGATGATGCCTCGCTTAGTTTCCTGCAGGGGCACACACGTAAACGTTAAATACGAGCCTCGATCGGCTCTCGGGTTATCCTGTGAATCGGCTCAAAGAGCCGATCCACCCATGATTCAGACGGGGTGTCCGAATATATGGTGGTCCTGCTTGATCAAGGTAAAGCTAATGAGATCTACGAAGATCTAGGGTTTTCACCGCATAATCGGATCGTCCTACTCAGGATTGGTCCTCGCGCTCGCGCACGGTGATCGTAAGCCGATCCTAGACAGGGCCTAAAAACCAACACGAGGTTGATCCCCGGAACATCCGTTCTAGGACTAGCAAACGCCACCCTACACGCCGCTGGATCCTCCGACCCCTTGTAAGGCCTAACTATTGCGGATATTAAACTAATCCTTGTAGAACAAGGATGCAATCGTAACGGATCAGATCCACTAAACTATGATCAAGCGGGGTGCCGCCCTACACCTAAGATAGGTGTAAGGGCGGCTAGACATGCAAGGGTTGCACTACGAAAGCATGTAATATGAAGATCAATGCTAACCCTAACATGTCTAAGATAACTACGTTGCTCGCCATCAAAAAGGCTTCAGTACGAGCAACGCGTGAACAACGTAGGCAGGCATGTGCTGCCTAGATCGCAAGATGCGATCTAGGCAGCATGATGCTACCGGTAGAAACCCTCGAGACGAAGGAGTTGGCGATGCGCCGAGATTTGTTTGTGGTTGAACGTTGGTTGTTGTTTATTCCATAAACCCTAGATACATATTTATAGTCCGGGGGACTTTCTAATGTGGGCGTGCACCAAACCGTGCACGAGTAAGATTCTAACTTCTAAACTAAGATGCGATCTAATATGTTACAGATAGATGGACAATTAAGCCCAACTTGGTAAAAGGCCGATCCACGTATTCCTTCTATATATATTCCTTCAAACCCATCTTGATCGCGGCCCACCTCTGACTTGGTCAAATTCTGGTGATAACACCTTTGTCTCGCGATATTTTACTTATCCGAAGTTTGATCGTCGGTATCTCGATACCTAGTTCTACCTCGTTACCGATAAGTACTCTTTACTCGTACCGTGATATGATGTCCCTTGTGAACCAGTCACATGCTTGCAAGCTAATTGTATGTCATTCCACCGAGAGGGCCCAGAGTATATCTATCCGTCATTAGGATGGACAAATCCCACTATTGATACAAGTGCCTCAACCCTATACTTTGCGAACACTTAATGCCACCTTTATAACAACCCATTTACGCAGTAGTGTTTGGTGTCATCAAAGCATCCATCTGGTGTAGGTGATTAACATGATCTCATGGTCGAAGGATTAAGTTACTATGCATATTAAAGCTTGAAGCACAAAGAACTAAATGATTTGATCATATGCTACACTTACTATGGGTGTATATCCATCACATCATTCACCTAATGATATGATCTTGTTATTAATAACATCCAATGTTCATGATCAGGAAACCATGATCATCTATTAATCAACAAGCTAGTTTAACAAGAGGCTTACTAGGCACTCCTTTATGTTTACAAAACACACAAGTATTAATGTTTCCGATTAATACAATTATAGCATGGGATGTAAACATTTATCATGAACACTAAGATATAACAATAAACACTTTTATTATTGCCTCTTGGGCATATCTCCAATAGTCTCCCACTTGCACTAGAGTCAATAATCTAAGTTACATTTGTAAAGATATAACACCTTGGCCTTCTAGTGCTTATCATGTTTGCTTATGGGAGAGGTTTCAGTCAATGAATCTGACATTCTCAGAAACTTATGTATTTTGCAATTCATTTGTATCTCTACGCATCACTCAGTTTTTCAAATGAGTCGACAATAATCGTATATGTTTGGTCTTCTGGTGGAACCTTAATTCCGCGGTCTGAAATATGTTACCAATATTGTCACATACAATATAGCTTCATAGTTCTGACACTACTGGAACTACACCAAGTTCTCAAAGAACTCCTTGACTCAAACATCCTTGGTCATTATCAAAACAATGAGATACTCTGCCTTCGTTTGTAGAATCCGTCACAATATTTAGAACTCATCTAAATCTAGCATAGACTCTTTCTAGCCCACTGTGCTACCTTTTAATGAACACATCAACCTAATTGATATTGAAATTTATTTTTATATGTGACCAAACTAATATCGGTATAACACTTTACAGCGATTCGTTTGTCATTACCCCATATAAAACTATATATATATATATATATAGACATATTCATACTACACCCGGGTGTAGTTACACCCACGCGTGTTTCTCATAATCTAGAGAGTATCTATCATACCGAACGGTATGTACATGTAGTATGAAGTAAATAAAACAATTTTGGAAGTATATATACTACTTTGTAGGCAGTATGTACATTTTTTTACGTAGACTCATTTTTTACGTATACATATGCATGTATTTCGGATATATAGTGCAAACTATGGGTTCACTTGCATTTTTTTCACCAAACTTGGTTTGGAGTATCTTAGATATAGTATACGAACATACTCGAACATACTCAAACCAATAAAGTATCGTATATACTTCCGTACGGAAGTATATAGATATGGGTGTAACTACACCCAGGGGTAGGAAGTATTTATCCTATATATATATATATATATATATATATATATATATATATATCCTCGGCTCTGACAAAGCACTCAGGGATATTCTTACCGTTGTCCAATGATCATCATATGAATCATTTTGATATATGCTCGTAACACCTTAGAGCATAGGACATCTGATTGTGTACATATTATTCGTGATCTAAAATCACTCATGTGTTTTTGATGGATTCGTTGCATGGAAAACAAAAAATTCTACCGTGAACATGAACAAAAACCAAGATCCAATCTAGGAAGAAGCAAGATCTAATCTACCAAGATCGAAGCAACGAGATGTATGTGAGACTAAGCCTCGAAGATTCCCAAGCCTACGAGATTAGATCTCGTTGTTGATGTAGTCGATCATCCCGTACTGCAATCCGGCAGCACTTCCGTACTCGGTCGTGCGTACGGTATCGATAAAGCCCGTGCTCTTCCCATTCCAGCGGGAAGTGGAGGTGTGGTAGATCTCCTCGGAATCCCAGCAGCACGACGGCGTGGTGGTGGAGGTGGAGGAGAAATTCCTGCAGGGCTTCGCCAAGCCTGCGCAGGAAGAAGGAGGAGGGAGAGAGGGGCGGCTAGAGCTTGGGGGGATGATGTGCTGCACCCCAGCCCTCCCCTCCCTCTTATATAGGCGTGGGGGGCTTCCTGGGCCCCTCCTCCAAGCCCTTGGGTCGGCCAAAACAAGGGGGCAACTTCCCCCCAAGTTAAGTCCCTATTTTCAAGGGATTTGATCTTATCCACTTGATCCAGCCGCATGGGCCTTGGGGGGCTGGTGTGCCTGGCCCATGTGGGCCTATGTGACCCCCTCCGGTCCATGTTGGTCGTCCGGGATAGGTAGGCCCCACTATGGTAGCCTCCGAAACTTTCTAGAACCTCCGGTACAATACCGAAAAATCCTGAACTTTTCTGGTAATCCTGAAAATGACTTCCAATATATGAATCTTATTCTCCGGACTATTCGAGACCTCCTCGTAATGTCTTGGATCCCATCCGAGACTCCGAACAACATTCGGTCTCCATCTCATATTCCGAATCTACTATACGACATCGAACCTTACGCGCGTCACCCTACGGTTTGTGAACTATGCAGACATTATCGAGACTCCTCTCCGATCAATAACCAATAGCGGGACCTGGAGATCCATAATGGCTCCCACACATTCAGCGATAACTTAGTGATCTATTGAACCATTAACATACGATACTGAATCCCTTTGTCACGCGATACTTTACTTGTCCGAGGTTCGATCATCGGTATCTCCATACCTAGTTCAACCTCGTTACCGACAAGTACTCTTTACTCGTACCGTGGTATGTCATCTCTTGTGATCTAGTCACATTCTTGCAAGCTAATTAGACAACATTCCACCGAGAGGGCCCAGAGTATATCTATCCGTCATCGGGATGGACAAATCCCACTCTTGATCCATATGCCTCAAATCACACTTTCCGAATACTCAATTCCATCTTTATAACCACCCATTTACGCAATGGCGTTTGATGTAATCAAAGCATCCTTCTGGTGTAAGTGATTTACATGATCTCATGGTCGAAGGACTAGGTAACTATGTATCGAAAGCTTATAGCAAGTTGAACTTAATGACTTGATCTCATTCTACGCTTATTCGGGTGTATGTCCATTATATCATTCACCCAATGACATAACCTTGTTATTAACAACATCCAATGTTCATGATCACGAAACCATGATCATCTATTAATCAACAATCTAGTTTATACAAGAGTCTTACTAGGGACTCCTTGTTGTTTACATAATACACATGTATCAATGTTTCGGTTAATACAATTATAGCATGGGATGCAAACATTTATCATGAACACTAAGATATAACACTAACTAATTTATTATTGCCTCTTGGGCATATCTCCAACAGTCTCCACTTGCACTAGAGTCAATAATCTATTTCACATTTGTAAAGATGTGACACCTTGGCCTTCTGGTGCTTATCATGTTTTTCTCACGGGAGAGGTTTCAGTCAACGGATCTGACACTCTCAGAAACGTATGTATTTTGCAATTCATTTGCGTCTCCACGCATCACTCATTTTCCAAATGACTCGGCATTAATCATATATGTTCAGTCTTCTGGTGGAACCTTAATTCTGCGGTCTGAAATATGTCACTAATATTGTCACACACAATACAGCTTCAAAGTTCTGACACTATCGGAACTACACCAAGTTCTCAAAGAACTCCTCGACTTAAACATCCTCAGTCATTGTTAAAACAATGACATACTCTGCCTTCGTTTGTAGAATCCTTCACAATATTTAGAACTCATCTAAATCTAGCATATACATCTTCTAGATCATTGTGCTACCTTTTAATGAACACTTAGCCTAGTTGAGATTGAAATTCATTTTTATATGTGATCAAACTAATATCGGTGAAGCGCCTTACCTCGATTTGTTTGTCATTACCTCATACAAAACTATATATATATCCTTGGCTCTTCCAAAGTACTCAAGAATATTCTTACCGTTGTCCAATGATCATTACATGAATCATTCTGGTATATGCTCGTAACACTTTGGAGCATAGGACATCTGATTTTTTACATATTATTCGTGATCTAAAATCACTCACATGTTTTTACTCATTGAGTGTCAAATACACTCAAGTATTGTTAAACCTTCACATGGAAAAGAACACCTTCTTGACATTTGCGTATTGAACTGTTTCAATATTCATTCTATGTACTTTGACTTAAACTTACTATGCGATTCAATCTATCTTCATAGATCTTGACGCTAAATATGTTTTAGTCAATATCCTTTCATTAAAGTTAATTCTCAATGAAACCTTTTATTCACATCAAGTACATAATTACATCATTTATAATCTATATTTCATCCACATATAATATTATAAATATGTCTCAGCGCTCCCACTTAATTTCTTGCAAATGCAAGCATCTTCATCGTTTCTGATGAAATCAAAAACACTTTGACTATTTCATCCGGTGAACATTCCAACTCCGCGATACTCACTTCACCCAATTGAAGTTTGTATACCTATCTAATATTCCACGGACCAACAAAACTCTTGGTTGTATCTAGTATACATCCTTAATACACACTTCTGGAAGGTATGTATTTCTGCCATCCTACTAACATATCTAAGTGGCTACTAGAATAATCTATATAGACTATAAGCATTGCTACGGAAGATCTAATCTTATCGTAGTCAACTCTTTGAACTTTATCGTAAACAACTTTTCGACAAGTCGAGCTTCTTCAAGGATATTGCATCCAAGTCCATCAATTTTATAGATCTTTTTACTTTCAAAAAAGTATTCACCTATCTTGGATTTCATGGCACTTAGCCATTTTAACGGAGTCAGGGCCTATCATAACTTCTTAGTATGTAGTTGGTTTATTATTGTTCAAAATCAATCATTTGTCCACAAATCATTTATTTGATCACAAAGTAAACCATACCTACAAGGTTCAACTGGTACTTCGATCTCCATGACTATAACAATTTGTAGACATGGGAGCCATGATCGTCGTGGCCGCTTACGGAACCATTTTCGATGCTGCGCTACTCTCATCATCATGCTCAGGTTCATAAACCTTATCAAGTTCCATTGTCCTCCCACTCAAATATTTCGCTAGAAAACAATTTCTTGGAAATAAGTAAGAAACATCGACAAACACTTTTGTCTTTGACTTTGTAGTGGAAAGAATACCCAATTTGTTCTCTGGGATAACCAACAAAGCCATTCATCCGATTTTAGTTGTAAACTCATTTACTTATGCTATGCATACCAAAATTTAAGAAAGTACTATTAGTGTTTATACCCATGCCATAACTCATATGGTGTCATTTCAACAGATTATGATGACGCTCTATTTAGTGTAAAAGCGGTAGTCTCTAAAGCATAATCCACAAAAAATATAATGGAGTCATTTTATTTTATCTCATCATTAACCCAACAAGGTTTGGATACGTCTCTCGAATACTTCATCATCACTATGATACTTCAAGAAACGTGAGTTGTCGTAAATCTCTTAGATGTTCGTTAAAACTCATAATTCAAATAGTTCCGCCATGATCCAATCATAGATATTTGACTTTTCTATTATGATGATTTCCACTTCATGCTGAAATTTATTTGAATCTATTCAAATGTTTCAAACTTCTTCCTCATCGATAAAATATATCCATATATATACATTCAATTTATTGTTTGAAGTTTTCATGAAGTAGAAGAATCTTCTGCACACAACTATGCCCAATGAACCACATACATCATCATGTATGTTTCCACTAAGTTAGTTGCCCGTTCAACTCTTGGCCTATGAACGGTATTTCAGTCATTTTCTTTAGACAAGATTTGCAAGTGCCAAATGATTCAAAATCAAATGAGTCCAAAAATCCATTTACATGGAGTTTCTTCATGCGTTCCTTTCTAACATGACCTAAATGGCGGTTCCACAAATAAGTGGAATTCAAATCATTTGCCTTATGGCATTAGCATCAGTGTTATGCAGGTGTGTTTCACCATTAAGATTTATAATAACTTATCCATCGTACATGGAGTAAGGTCATAATTTTAACAACTCACTGTTTTCATTTGACCAGAGCAAAATAACAATTATTAAGTTCTTTATTATAAGTCTGAAGGGCTAGGTAGAATGCCAACTACGAACACAATAACACTTTAGTTTGTTCCAGACGTGCATTATTACCCCATTCCTTGTCAGTCACATAGGCCATTGTATTCTTGTACTGCGTTGTGTTGTATGACATCTCATACCAACCAATATGGTACAAATACCCAAGAATTCCACTGTGTGACCAATAAAAGAATACACTTCTAACATGTATAACATCTATATACACTTGAGCTGGAATTTCTAGTCTTTTCTTTCTTTATACCAAAATCCTTTTTGTAGTTTCTCTTTTGACTTTCCTCATATTTTAGTAAACACTTCAACATCAATAACTTCTAGGATTGTTGGTCAACACCAATAACCATGAGGTTCTCACTTTGAAGTTGATCATCACATGACAAGTGTTCCGGATTTCACTATTAGTAACTTTTTAATGTGATGAAAAATTTCACTCATAATTTTATCCATCAAATCATGACAACTTCATGATGAAGCTACTATGGCTTACATGGATATGCGAATAACGTCAGTGCCCAACTAGTTGGAGGATCGGGACGCCTAGCGTCTTCAACCTTCGTACATTCCCATAAAACTTACGAGTTTATGTAATCTCACTAAATTATATTCTATTATCTTGTAATAAGGTCATAGATATCACATATATGTCATACCTTGCTTATTTCTGAAAACAAACTTTTCAGCTCCTTACTTTTCAAAACGATTTGAACATCAAGTTTCAAGGAGACAAGATAATTTTAGATACTAATTGAAACCATTGCTTTTCAAATCAGCAATTTTAGGATTACCAAAAGTTTGCTTTAGGACTTAATCATTTCTTGATTCTTTAACAATACGGTACCAGTCTGTAAAGTTACTTGTCAGATTTAACAGTACTTCTATCTCAATTACAAGCCTAGCGTAAAGTAGAAAACGGATGCCAATTCTACAAAATTTAATTCAAATACAATTTAGACTATGTTCAGGATAAATTGAGTTTACTATTAATTCTTAAATTAACTAGGTGAACTCCCACTCAAAATAATATCCCTCGAATTGTCTTAGTGATTACACGAACCAAATCCACTACGCCAAGTCCGATCATCACGAGAGATGATGTAGCTTCAATGGTGAACATCGACATGTTCATCATATCATCTATATGATTCATGCTTAACCTTTCGGTCTACCGTGTTCCGAGGCCATGTATGTACATGCTAGGCTCGTCAAGTCAGACCTTAGTTTCCGCATGTGCAAATCTGGCATGCACCTTGTATGCACATGTTGAGTCTATCACACCCGATCATCACGTGATGCTTCGAAACAACGAGTCTTAGCAACGGTGCTAACTAAGTTCGAACACTTTATTATCTTGATTTTTAGTGAGAGGGATCATCTTATAATGCTACCGTCGCGATCTAAGCAATATAAGATGCATAAAATGATTAACATCACATGCAATTCATAATGTGATATGATATGGCCGTTTAGTCTTTGCGCCTTTGATCTTCATCTCCAAAGCACGGACATGATCTCCATCATCAACGGGCATGACCTCCATCATCGTCGGCGTAGCGTCAAGGTCAATGGCGCCGTCTTCATGGTTGTTCACCACATGTAGCAACTATTACAACTACTTTGAAATAATACTACAACATGAAATATAAAGACAACCATCAGGCTCCTGCCGGTTGCCACAATACAATAATGATCATCTCATACATATTCATCATCACATCATGGCCATATCACATCGCCAAACCCTGCAAAAACAAATTAGACGCCTCTAATTTGGTTTGCATATTTTACGTGGTTTAGGGTTTTCGAGTAAGATCCAATCTACCTACGAACATGAACCACAACGCTGATACTAGTGTTGTCAATTGAAATAGTAAATTGAATCTTAACTATGGTGAGAGAGACAGACACCGCAAAGCCACTTATGCAATACAAGTTGCATGTCGACTGTGGAGCAAGTCTCATGAACACGGTCATGTAAAGTTAGCCCAAGCCGCTTTATCCCACCATACCGCAAGATGCAAAATACACATAACAAAAAACAACAAAAGCATAAACGCCCACAAAACCATTGTGTTCTACTCGTGCAACCAATCTATGCATAGACACGACTCTGATACCACTTTAGGGATTCGTAGTATAGAAAACAAAAAATTTCCAACCGCAAGAACGAATAACAAGCCAAGATCTAATCTAGTAGATGGTAGAAACGAGGTGAAAAACAACATACCCTCGAAGATCGCTAAGCGTTAACGAGATAAATCTCGTGGTGGATGTAGTCGATCACTTGCCACTTTTAAAAGCGCGTAGAAGATCTTGACGGTGCCACAATCGGTCAGCACCTCCGCACTCAGTCACACGTACGGTGTAGATGACGATGTCCTTCTCCTCGTTCCAGCGGGAAGCGGATGTAGTAGATCCTCCTCGTAATCCCTCCAGCACGACGGCGTGGTGATGGTGGTGGTGGTGATCTCCGGCAGCGCTTCGCCGTAAGCACCGCGAGAGAAGATGGAGGAGGGGAGAGGCTAGGGTTTGGGAGAGGGGGCACTTGGGCGCCGGCCTTGGGTGCCCTTTGGTGATGCGGCTCAAGAGGTGGCCGGCCCCCTCCCTCTCCCCCACATTAGGGTTTGCCCAAAATCCAAATAAGAGTCCAACTCAAAAACTTCCATATTGGTGAAACCTAGGGGAAGTGGGACTCCTCCCTTTCCTTCCCCTATGGCCGGCCATGATGGTGAGTGCACCATGGACTCCACCTTCCCCTTTGGTCGGCCAGCTAGGGTTGGTGGAGTCCATCCGGGACTCCACCTTCCATGTGATTTCTTCCGTAAGGTTCTAGAACATTCTAGTGCCTTCCATAAATGCACCGGATCATTTTCAAACTTGGAAAGTGACTTCCTATATATGAATCTTATTCTTCTGACCATTCTGGAACTCCTCGTGGTGTCATGGATTCCATCTGAGACCCGAACAACATTCGAACTCCATTCCATATTCCATATCTACTTAAAACGACATCAAACCTTAAGTGTGTCACCCTATGGTTTGAGAACTATGCGGAAATGATCGAGACTCCTCTCCGAAACTAATAGCGAGACCCGGAGATCCATAATAGCTCCCACATATTCAGCGATGACTTCGTGATCGAAAGAACCATTCACATAAAATAACAATACCCTTTGTCTCGCGATATTTTACTTATCCGAAGTTTAATCATCGGTATCTCCATACCTAGTTCAACCTCGTTACCGATAAGTACTCTTTACTCGTACCGTGATATGATTCCCTTGTGAACCAGTCACATGCTTGCAAGCTAATTTGATGTCATTCCACCGAGAGGGCCCAGAGTATATCTTTCCGTCATTAGGATGGACAAATCCCGCTATTGATACAAGTGCCTCAACCCTATACTTTCCGAACACTTAATGCCACCTTTATAACAACCCATTTAAGCAGTAGTTTTTGGTGTCACCAAAGCATCCATCCGGTGTAGGTTATTAACATGATCTCATGGTCGAAGGATTAAGTTACTATGCATATTAAAGCTTGAAGCACAAAGAACTAAATGACTTGATCATATGCTACGCTTACTATGGGTGTATGTCCATCACATCATTCACCTAATGATATGATCGTGTTATTAATAACATCCAATGTTCATGATCAGGAAACCATGATCATCAATTAATCAACAAGCTAGTTTAACAAGAGGCTTACTAGGGACTCCTTTATGTTTACAAAACACACAAGTATTAATGTTTCCGGTTAATACAATTATAGCATGGGATGTAAACATTTATCATGAACACTAAGATATAACAATAAACACTTTTATTATTGCCTCTTGGGCATATCTCCAACACCACCAGCTCTGGCTTCCTCTTCTCCCTCCTCCTCATCTTCATCAGCATTATACACGATGAAGCCATCCTTCTCGTACTCGTTTTGTCCCTCCTCTACTCACCACGATGAAGCCATCCTTCTCGTACTTGTTTTTTGTCCCTCCTCTGCTCACCACCAGCTATGGCTTCCTCTTCTCCCTCATCCCTATCTTCATCGGCATCATCCACGATGAAACCATCCTTCTCATACTCATTTTGTCCCTCCTCTGATCACCACCATCTCTGGCTTCCTCTTCTCCCTCCTCCTCAGCTTCATCAGCATCATCCACGATGAAGCCTTCCTTCTCGTACTCGTTTTGTCCCTCTTCTGCTCACCACCAGCTCTGACTTCCTCTTCCTCCTCCTCCTCATCTTCATCGGCATCATCCACGATGAAGATATCCTTCTCGTACTTGTTAGAACATTATTTTAGAAAACAGTAAATGATTTTGGGTTATTTTTCCAAATTAAAACACTTTTCATGCTGAAAGTTTTTGTCAGATTTTAATTTATGCAAAACATATAAGTTAATTCATTTTTAATTGAAAATGGCAAAATGGTTAATAGTTTGGCTATTTAGAAAATTTATTTTAGAAAACAGAAAATGATTTTGGATTACTTTTCTTAATTAAAACGTTTTTCATGTTGAAAGTTTTTGTCAGATTTTAAATTAGGCAAAACATATAAGTTAATGCATTTTATTGAAAATGTCAAAATGATTAATAGTTTGGCTAGTTAAAACATTTGTTTTAGAAAACAGAAAATGATTTCAGATTATTTTTCTAAATTTAGACATTTTTCGTGTTGAAAGTTTTCCCAGATTTTAAATTATGCCAAACATATAATTTAATGCATTTTTATTGAAAATGGCAAAATGTTCAATAGTTTGGCTAAGTAGAACATTTATTTTAGAAACATAAAATGATTTTGGATTATTTTTCTAAACTAAAACATTTTTCATGCTGAAAGTTTTGCTAGATTTTAAATTATGTAGAAGTTATTTTAATTTATATTCTAACACTTTGCAAAATATCAAAAAAGTTAGAAAATTGATAACCGCAAAAAGGACCTTTTCTTCCGGTTGGTTCCACCAACTATTGGACCTTTAGTCCCGGTTGGACATACCAACTAGAAGAAAAGACCCTTTAGTCCCGGTTGGAGGCAACAACCGGGACTAAAGGTGTGCGGGTATAAAAGGGGCACTTCTTCCTCCCGGTTTGTTACACGATTCGGGACACCTCATAACCTTCTCCGCCGTTGCACGCGCCATCGATCTGTTCGAAGGAGAGGATTCGTTGCGCAGTCCGCCGCTGCCATCGCGTGGGTATGCCCAATCTTCTGCAGAGGGTCGCCGTCGTCGCGCCAGGTATGCCTAGTCTGCCATAGAGGGTCGTCGCCACTCCTATTCGCCGTCTAATGTTGTGTCGTTGGTGAATTTGCAGCAGGGCTCCGAGTGCCCGCACGTGTGGACGAGAAGCCGCCGCTGCCACCGACCATCCGTGGAGGATAAGACAGAGAGGAGGAGAAGCCCGTGGATGTGGAGGAGAAGCCGCCGCTGCCGTTCGCAACGCATGCCGCCGCTGGCCAATGTGGATGAGAAGTTAATAGAGAGAAGAAACCAGCGAAGGTAAGAAAAGAGAGATAGAGAGAGAAAAAAGGAGAAATAGAAAATATGATCATTTCATTTGGCACATTATTATGACAAATAGGATTTAGAAATAAAAAAAGGAGAAATAGAACATGGAACATTATATATTTCATACTCCATTTATACTTAATTTTTATATTATTGTTTAGAAATAGAACATGGTACATGGAACATTATTATGAGAAATATGATTTAGAAATAAAAAAGGAGAAATAGAACATGGAACATTATTTCATACTCCATTTTATACTCTATGTTCATATTATTGCTTAGAAATAGAACATGTCACATGGAAAATTATCATGACAAATAGGATTTAGAAATAAAAAAAGGGAAATAGAACATGGAACATTATTTCATACTCCATTTCATACTCCATTTCATATTATTGCTTAGAAGTAGAAAATGACACATGGGAAATTATTATGAGAAATAGGATTTAGAAATAAAAAAAAAGGAGAAATAGAACATGGAACATTATTTCATACTCCATTTTATACTCCATTTTTATATTATTGGTTAGAAATAGATCATGGCACATGGAAAATTATTATTGCTTAGAAATAGAAATGTGATTAGTTCATACTCCATTTCATATTATTATCAGATTATTTAGCACATGGAACATTATTATGAGAAATAAGATTTAGAAATACAAATAGGAGAAACATAAATTCTATTATTGCATTGAAAATATGAATTAGAAATAGAAATGGAGATGGACACAATAGAAATAGAAATAGAGATGGAGAAAATAGAAATAGAAATTCGAAATATGATTATTGCTTACAAATAGAAATGTGATTATTGCTTAGAAATAGAAATGTGATTATTTCATACTCCATTTTATATTATTATCAAGATTATTTAGCACATGGAACATTATTATGAGAAATAGGATTTAGAAATACAAATATGAGAAATAGAAATTATATTATTGCATTGAAAATATGAATTAGAAATAGAAATGGAGATAGAGAAAATTCTATTATTCTATTATTTCACACTCTATTTACATGTAATAATGTCGTTATGTTAATGCAAAAAATATTTTATCTTACTTCTGTATTAGTTAAGCAATTGTCGGTGGGAGAGATCATAAAGAAGAACTGTTCGAAATGATAAACGAGGGTGCAACTCCTGATGGTGGAGGAGATGATGCTGGAGCGGAAGACGGCTTGGAATTTATAAATGATGCCGGTGAGGGAATGTAGATTGAAGCAAGATACGAAGCAGAAACAAGTGATCATTGCGATGACTGCTCATATAATGTTGGCGAAGTATATTAAGCATCTGGGCATCACTATATAGATGCATTACTTAATTTGTATAATATTGGTGAGGTATAAATTGTTTCAGTTACTTAACGAATGTTTCTTCTTTTAGACCTCTGCATCGAGTGAGTCTTCTAGAAGGACACGAGGCGTGTCTAAAGCTCTTGCCGGTAATGTGCATCTACCAATTGAAGAAGTCTCACGACTTGGAGAACCGTTGCTTCCCATTGTGAATGCAAAATCATTTATAAATCAATGCGGAGGTGTTGTTAAGGACACCATCCCGATCACCGTCTGAGAATGGAATAATGCAAAGGTAGATGGAGTTAGTTTCGCTCATAAAACATTTCACTTTACCGGTCTTGGAGACTGATGCGCTCACAAACGCCATGAGGTTGAAAGCAAATGAGTGGGCTCTTAAGAAGATGGCCACACAATTCCAGACCTTCAAGAATAGGTTATATCAACATTATCTCAAGGAAAAAAAAGCTCAACAATTCACTGGCTCTCTAGAGAAGCAGCAAGTACACAGGGACATATTTCTAGAGTACAAGGAGTCATCTCTAGCTAAGAAGATGTCGGCAAAGAATAAGAAAAATGCTTCAAATAAGAAATATCACCATCATCTGGGGACATGTGGCTACATGACTGCCATGCTTAAGTGCGATAAAGCTGAGGCCGTCATGCGCGCAGCAGGGATCACTCCAGCTAAAGATTGTTGGCCCCTGAGGTCAAGAAATTGGATACATGCGCATGGGTCATCGTATGACCCACAAACAGGGCATCTTGTACACAATAGTGAAACAATTATTGTACCCCACAAACAGCTTGTTGAAGCAATCAAAGAGGTTTAAGAGGGCAAGTTCAAACCGACAGAGAGAACGACAAGCTGACAAAGGCCCTCAAAAAAAGGAACACCCAGGACGAACACGAGGCTTTGGACCTTCTATTCCTTTGAGCATTGGGTTTCCCGAGGACGAGGAAACTTATAAAATCCAATCTAGATCAAAGAAACAGGACGCGGAGCGATTGCAGAAGCTAGAAACAAGTAACTTGGAACTGTATGGCATTCTTAAGGAGTTACAAAAGCAAACGACCCATAAAGAGACAACTGTTCAGCTGCAACAAGATCCTGGGTTCGATAGTACCGCCGACCCATCTCATAGGAAAAGTAGCGTGGCTTCCACATGGGCCCAGGGTGATGATGCACATGTTGATGAGGCACAGATAGATCTCTAACCCATGGATGATATCATGGAGAAGAAACACTGTGAGCTATACCAGTCAATGAAGAATATATCCATGAAGGTGGCGGTCGAGTTTGCTTTTAATTGTGAACCTGGAGCATGCTGGCATGGCCGTGAGATTCAAGTTGGCTATGCTCGTTTTGTGGTGGACGAAATTGTACCAGGGTATTAGTCCCTCGAGCTTGACATCCCTGGACCTGAAAGGGAGTAGACACTGCGAGAAGCCATGGGTGCTATCAATCTATGGCCAAAGGAAAACAATGTGTTTCCAGGCTCAGCACCAAGGCCACCGTTTCCTCCGGGGAGGCATCCAGCACCTCCAAGGCCTTCGCCTCCTCCAGCACCTCCAAGCCCACCTCTCTATCAGGAAGATCCAACACCTCCAAAGCCACCGTCTCCTCCAACACGTCCAAAGCGGGAGAGTGCCAATACCTCCAAGTCCACCATCTCCTCCAGCAGCAAGAACATTACCTTATCAAAGGATCCTTCTAAGCAGACAGGAAGGGCTAGATGTTGCGGGAGAAAAGTTCCCTAGCTCGGAGAACAGGCAAAGCAATCGATCCCCCCCGCTCATGGTGTATCCCGATAAGAACTTACGTGTGGATGATGTAGCGGGACAACAATTTCTTACTGTTAGTTAATTTTTGGGCCTCGATGAAATGCCCAGGCCTGATGAACTGGCATGGAAATATTTCCGCGGGAAGCCTCTGGTCAAACCTCAGCAGATCCCACTCCTACTGACACAAATGCCAAAATTGCATGAGTGTTACGAGGAAGGGAGATTGCAATTATCTAATGGTGGCAGTACAAAATGAGCATTACTTCCGTGAAGACTCCATAGCTATTGGGCTTGAAAAATTGTTTCAGTTCTTCCATCTAGACGCGCTTGATAACTGATGACCCACAAGTATAGGGGATCGCAGCAGTCTTCGCGGGTAGTAAAACCCAATTTATTGATTCGACACAAGGGGAGACAAAGAATACTTGAAAGCCTTAACAGCGGAGTTGTCAATTCAGCTGCACCTGGAAACGAGACTTGCTCGCAAGAGTTTATCGATAGTAACAGTTTTATAGCGATAGCAGTAGTAAAATAACAGCGACAGAGTAACGGAAACAGCGAGTAGTGATTATAGTAAACAGCAGGATTAAAATACCGTAGGCACGGGGACGGATAACGGGCGTTGCTTGGATGAGAGAAACTCATGTAACAATCAAGCGGGGCATTTGCGGATAATAATAAAACGGTGTCTAAGTACAAAGCAATCAATAGGCATGTGTTCCAATTATAGTCGTACGTGCTCGCAATGAGAAACTTGCACAACATCTTTTGTCCTACCAGCCGGTGGCAGCCGGGCCTCAAGGGAATCTACTCGGATATTAAGGTACTCCTTTTAATAGAGTACCGGAGCAAAGCATTAACACTCCGTGAACACATGTGATCCTCACATCACTACCATCCCCTCCGGTTGTCCCGATTTCGTCACTTCGGGGCCATTGGTTCCGGACAGCGACATGTGTATACAACTTGCGGGTAAGACCATAAACAATGAATATCATGATGAAACAATAACATGTTCAGATCTGAGATCATGGCACTCGGGCCCTAGTGACAAGCATTAAGCATAACAAGTTGCAACAATATCATCAAAGTACCAATTACGGACACTAGGCACTATGCCCTAACAATCTTACACTATTACATGACCAATCTCATCCAATCCCTACCATCCCCTTCAGCCTACAGCGGGGGAATTACTCACACATGGATGGGGGAAACATGGCTGGTTGATGAAGAGGCGTCGGTGGTGATATGGCGATGATCTCCTCCAATTCCCCGTCCCGGCGGAGTGCCAGAACGGAGACTTCTGGCTCCCGAGACGGAGTTTCGCGATGTGGCGGCGTTCTGGAGGGTTTCTGGCGACTTCGACTTCTCTCCGTGCGTTTTTAGGTCGAGGGCGATAAGTAGTCCGAAGGAGGGCGTCGGAGGCCTGCCGAGGGGCCACACGCTAGGGCCGCGCGCCCCCCTCCTGGGCCGCGCCGCCCTAGGGTGTGGGGCCCTCGGGCCCCACCTGACTTGCCCTTCTGGCTCCGTGAGTTTTCTGGGAAAATAGGGCCTTCTGTCAAAATCCCGAGGTTTTTCCTAAAAGTTGGATTTCTGCACAAAAACGAGACACCAGAACAGTTCTGCCGAAAACAGCGTTAGTCCGTGTTAGTTGCATCCAAAATACACAAATTAGAGGCAAAACAATAGCAAAAGTGTTCGGGAAAGTAGATACGTTTTGGACGTATCAACTCCCCCAAGCGTAGCTTATTGCTTGTCCTCAAGCAATTCAGTTAACAACGGAGCGATAAAAGAACTTTCACGAACACATTTGTTCATATGATGTAAATATTCTCATGCTATGGCTAACACTTAGGCGAGTTCATAATAAGATACATGCAAATAAGATCATCTAATAGCTATGTCAATCATGGAAAGGTACCAACAATTAATAATAAGCATCATGAATCATGTATATAAGCAGGATTGCAATGTTCATAAAAGAGTATGATAGAGTGGTATCTCGCTTGCCCATAAATGCTCAGGCACCTCTGAAGTTCATAGAAAGACTAGAAATAGTGATTGTCAAAGATAAAAGCATCAAAGTTATACCACAATCAATCATATTTTGAGACAAGCATATTACACTAAGAATGACAGTTGTGCTCTCAAGAAATTGCTCAAAGAAAGGATGGAAACACAACATAAAAGTAAAAGATTGACCCTTCACAGAGGGAAGCAGGGATTAACATGCGCTAGAGCTTTTCATTTGTAAAGCAGGAGTAAAATTATTTTGAGAGGTGTTTGTTGTTGTCAACGAATGGTAATGGGTACACCAACTACCTCGCCAACCGGACTTCCAAGAGCGGCTCCCATGAAGGACGTTATCTCTACCAGCAAGGTAGATCATCCCTCTTCTCTTTTGTTTACACACGTATTTTAGTTTTATTATGGGTGACACTCCCCCAACCTTTGCTTACACAAGCCATGGCTAACCGAATCCTCGGGTGCCTTCCATCAATCACATACCATGGAGGAGTGTCTATTTGCAAAATTAAGTTGCTTACCGATGAATCGAGCAAAACATGTGAAGAGAATTATTAGTGAAAGTTGATTAATTGGGGCTGGGAACCCCATTGCCGGCTCTTTTTGCAAAATTATTGGATAAGCGGATGTGCCACTAGTCCATATGAAAGTCCGTCAAGAGTAAATGACAAGGTTGAAAGTTAAACACCACATACTTCCTCATGAGCTATGAAACATTAACACAAATTGAGAAACATTTTGAAGGTTTAAAGGTAGCGCATGAGAATTTACTTGGAATGGTTTGAAATGCCATGCATAGGTATTTATGGTGGACACTCTGGAATAACTTGGTTTTCATGTGTTTGGAAGCACGAGCAGCGTTCCCGCTCAGTACAAGTGAAGGCTAGCAAAAGACTAGGGAGCGACAAATCAAGAGAGCAGTAACTGTCATAATCATGCTTGCGGCAAAATAAATTAACTGAGGCATAAAAGTGATACCAGAACTCTGAAGCAATGTAAATCATTGAGGCTTAATTGACTTTTGTTCAGTCATATGCATGCGTGAGCATGTGCCAAGTTAATTCAAACGAATTATTAAGAGGAGGATACCACAATATCATACCTATCTATGAATAAAACAATGCAAGCAAACATCCATGACATGCTACTCATATTAATAAATTGGAGCTAAACATGAGAGATCATGAACTACTAGACTTTCTTAAATGACATATACCTCACATGAACCAACTAAGCATGCTCACATGGATGAGTATATGTACAAAAATGAAAACAAATAGATTTCATACCAGCCTCTCACCACAATCAGATTGTCGTAGATCGTCATTATTGCCTTTTCACTTGTGTAGCTTGGATAATATGAAATGAAAACCACGCTCCAGCCACCGAAGACCATTGAACTCATAAAGAACTTTACAAACCAAAGAAGAACAGCAAATATTTTTGGTGTTTTCGAATTTGAGAACAAGAATAAAAAGAAGCAAGCAAACAAGGCAAAATCTTTTTGGGTTTTCTTATAGCAAACTAGCAATAGCAAATAAAGCGAAACAAATGCAAGAAACCAAAATAAACAAGTGCTGAAGAGAAACAACTGAAATATTTTTGGTCTTTTTGTGTTTTAGGAAAGAAACAAAGCAAAAACAAGAAATAGCAAACTAAAAGAAACACAGAAAAGCGAGATGGCAGAAATCTGCCAAAACTTGACAACGATAGACGAAATCGATTTTTACAAAAATCTTCCGTTGCTCAGCTCGAAAAGTGTTCAACTAATGAAAGTTAGATAACAACCTGGGGAACATGCACAAAAAATGGCAGCTCAAAATACGTTCTGGCTGTGCGCACGAATTTTTGTAGTAACAGTCCAGAATCTGTTTTCAGGCAGCACTTCCCCAAATATCATCTCCCTCTCATTAGAAAACCACTCAAAGAAACTAAACAAGTATGCACAAGTATCCAGCAACCATAATATGCAAAGAATGAGTGATGCCGGTATACCTCCCCCCAAGCTTAGGCTTTTGGCCTAAGTGGAGATCAACCCCATGGTGCCCATGAAGAAGCACCCTCGTAGTACGAAGATGGATCATATTCCGGGTATGTGCTAGAAGAAGCTCCCGGATACGTGACGGTGTAGTCGTAGGAGGGCTCGGCATCCTCGGAGTCATGCTGGTGGTGGAAGTTGTGTATCTTCAGCTTCTCATCCACCTCCTCCTTAGAGCGCGACCATGGTTTCCTGTTGATACTGAACAAATCTGGTTGGGGCAAAGGGACTTCCCTCTCTTCCCCGTCAGCAAACAACACTCTATAGACAATATTATCTAACCTAGAGTCAGCTGTAAAAAATTGATGACTCTTCATAGCAGCAATATCGAGCCTCATAGGAGCTATTTTTACATCACTAGGGTCAAGAGGAAGCTCTAAATATGCTAAAACGCGCGAAGCAATAATTCCTCCAAATATGGGCCCCTTGTTAGACAAGCGGCGAGCAACAAGAGCACCAAGATGATAAGGTGTTTCCCAGATGAGTGCAGCAATTAAGAAACCAAGGTGATAGCTAGATATGTTGCTAGTGTTCTCCCTACCAAGAATGCTAGTGCCAATGTAATAAGCAAAATACTTAATGGCGGGGAGTTGAATGTTTCTTATCTTGCCACGCTGAATGGTGCGACAATCATCATTGGTAATCCCTCGATAGAGCTCCAACAATTCCCTTGGGTTGTCCTCGATCTTCCTTGCTGTACCTACAGGGACAATACCCAATGCAACACAAAAATTCTCTAACTTCATAGTAATAGGCTTACCATAGATCTTAAATTCTACGGTCGGGCGAAAGTGCCTATTGTTGAACTTGAAGCTCTCCACAAAGATTTTAGTGAGCGTGTAGTATTGCTCACTCTCATCTCCCACATAAGTGGTCAAACTTGCCCTACCGACGAGGGTAAAGAAATCATCCAGCAACCCTGCATTACTCAAAAAGTCATAGCATGGAAAGGATGCAGCGTTGGGGACTCCATTGTCCTCCTCGGGTGCGAAGCTTGGTGCGATGAGGTCCTCATTGTAGGATGGCCTGCATCGGGTGGATGACCTAGAGGGCCTCCCCATGCTTGTTGTCTCCCCTTGGAACACTTCTCCAAAGTTAAAGTTGTCCATCCCCCTTTTCTTGTATTGTATTGATATGGATCCAATCACAAGAGTTTGATATTCTTCTTTAGGCTCATATATAGGACAATCAATAGTTCCCACTTTGATAGTTCTCACATTAGAAATAGTATTAACTCCGCATGCTTTTTCAATCCTCTTAGGGAAATAGACGGTGTGCTCCCTATCATCAACATTGAAAGTAACCTTTCCTTTATTGCAATCAATAACAGCCCCTGCGGTGTTAAGAAAAGGTCTCCCAAGAATAATAGACATATTATCATCTTCAGGCATTTCCAACACAACAAAATCAGTTAATATCAAGCGATTATTAGTAACTTGAACAGGAACATCCTCACATATACCAACAGGAATAGCAGTAGATTTATCAGCCATTTGCAAAGATATATCGAGTAGGTATCAACTTATCTAAGTAAAGTCTCTTATAAAGAGAAAAAGGCATAACACTAACACCGGCTCCCAAGTCACATAGAGCAGTTTTAACATAATTATTCTTAATAGAACAAGGAATAGTAGGTATACCGGGTCGCCAAGCTTCTTTGGAACCTTACCATTAAAAGAGTAATTAGCAAGCATAGTGGAAATTTCCTCATTGGGGATTTTCCTTTTGTTAGTAACAATATCTTTCATATACTTTGAATAAGGAGGCAATTTAATAGCATCAGTCAAAGGGATTTGCAAGAATAAAGGTTTCATCCAATCACAAAATTTATTATAGTGTTCTTCTTCCTTTGATTTTAGTTTCTTAGCAGGAAAAGGCATTTTCTTTTGCACCCAAGGTTCCCTTTCATTACCATGCTTCTTAGCAATAAAATCTTCTTTAGTATACTTTTTATTTTTATCTTGCTTTTCAGGTTCATCTTCAACTTCTTCTTTATCAGAAACATCATTCTTATCATTACCATTATTATTATTATCATGTTCATTACCACTTTCAGTTTCAGCATCAGAAATAGAAATACTATTAGGATCATTAACAGGTTCAGAGGATTCTACAACATTTGTAGGTTTCTTCTTCTTTTTCTTAGAAGGAGCACTAGGTTCAATGCGTTGAGAATCTTGTTCAATTCTTTTGGGATGCCCTTCAGGATATAGAGGATCCTGGGTAGAGACACCACCTCTAGTTGTTACTTCATAAGCATGTTTCTCTTTAGAATTATTTTGTAATAAGTCATTTTGCACTTTAGTGAGTTGATCAATTTGAGTTTGAACCATTTGAAAATGCTTAACAAGCATCTTAACATCATTGGAGGTTCTCTCCACAATATCATGCAAATTGCTAATAGCTTGGGAATTTTCCATTAGATGATTCTCTACTCACATATTAAAATTTTCTTGCTTAACAATATAATTATCAAACTCATCTAAGCATTATGCAGGAGGTTTTGAATACGGAATATCTTCCCTAGTAAAGCGCTGAAGGGAGTTTACCTCAATCATGGATGAAGGGGGAATTATCTCACATATATCTTCTATGGGAGGTAGATTCTTCACATCTTCAGATTTAATACCTTTCTCCTTGAGAGACTTCTTGGCTTCCCTCATATCTTCATCATTCAATTTAATTAAACCCCTCTTCTTCAATATTGGCGTTGGAATTGGTTCGAGCGTAGTCCAATCATCATGATTCCGACCTATTTTAGCCAATAATTCTTCAGCTTCGTCCGGAGTTCTTTTCCCGAAAACACAACCAGCACAGACTATCCAAATATGCCCTAGAATCAATGGTTAGTCCACTATAAAATATATCAAGTAGATCATTCTTTTCTAAATCATGTCCAGGTCGAGCTCGATAAGAGAACAAAATCTTGCCCAAGCCTCGGGCAATTTCTCTTCATCTCCCCGGTCAAATCTATAAATTCTCTGTAAAGCAATATGTTGAGCACTAGCGGGAAAGTATTTTCGAAAGAAAACATCACGCAAATCAGTTGGATTTTTAATAGAACCAGGAGGCAAATTATTATACCAAGTTTTAGCATCATCCTTTAATGAGAAAGGAAAAAATTTAGCGACAAAGTAAGTACGCATCTTGATATCATCAGAAAACAAACTACTCATAGAATAAAGTTCAATCATGTGTTCTACAGACACTTTCTTTTTCAGTACCACAAAAGGGTGCTTTCTCTACAATAGCTATATGAGATAGATCAAGAGAAAAATCATAATCTTTATCCTTAATGCATATAGGAGATGTGGCAAATTTAGGATCGGGAGATAACTTATGTCTAACAAGTATATTGTGTGAGGAACTTTTTAATTTTACTTGCCTCAGCGAGTAGCATTGCATCTATTAATAAGATCATCATTAAGCTCCACATAATCTTCATCAGGATCATCACTAGAATAATCAAGTTCGGGTGAACTAACAGGTGTAGTAGCATCGGGAGTTTCAAGCATTTTCAATTTGTCTAGACCTAGCAATTGTAGCATCTAGAAAGGATCCCAATGAACCACTATCATCAAGCACAGCAGAAATATTATCAATATTATGAGAGTTTTCGGATTCAGCAGAAGTACCAGGCAAGTGAAGCGTGTGGTGGTGAAACAAGTTTATCAATCACGGATGGTGAATCAAGAGCAGCAGAGGTACTCGAGTTGTACCTTTTCTTGTAGTGGATGGTAATATGGCGACTTTAGGATCGCGAGATTTACCCATGATGGAGAATTTGCAGCGAACAATATAAATCCAAGTGAACTTCCAAATAACGCTATGCTCCCCGGCAACGGCGCCAGAAAACGAGTCTTGATGACCCACAAGTATAGGGGATCGCAGCGAGTCTTCGCGGGTAGTAAAACCCAATTTATTGATGCGACACAAGGGGAGACAAAGAATAATTGAAAGCCTTAACGACGGAGTTGTCAATTCAGCTGCACTCGGAAACAGACTTGCTCGCAAGAGTTTATCGAGTAGTAACGGTTTTATAGCAAGTAGCGAGTAGTAAAATAACGACAGCAGAGTAACGGAAACGACGAGTAGTGATTATAGTAAACGAGCAGGATTAAAATATCGTAGGCACGGGGACGGATAACGGGCGTTGCTTGGATGAGAGAAACTCATGTAACAATCAAGCGGGGCATTTGCAGATAATAATAAAACGGTGTCTAAGTACAAAGCAATCAATAGGCATGTGTTCCAATTATAGTCGTACGTGCTCGCAATGAGAAACTTGCACAACATCTTTTGTCCTACCAGCCGGTGGCAGCCGGGCCTCAAGGGAATCTATTGGATATTAAGGTACTCCTTTTAATAGAGTACCGGAGCAAAGCATTAACACTCCGTGAACACATGTGATCCTCACATCACTACCATCCCCTCCGGTTGTCCCGATTTCGTCACTTCGGGGCCATTGGTTCCGGACAGCGACATGTGTATACAACTTGCAGGTAAGACCATAAACAATGAATATCATGATGAAACAATAACATGTTCAGATCTGAGATCATGGCACTCGGGCCCTAGTGACAAGCATTAAGCATAACAAGTTGCAACAATATCATCAAAGTACCAATTACGGACACTAGGCACTATGCCCTAACAATCTTACACTATTACATGACCAATCTCATCCAATCCCTACCATCCCCTTCAGCCTACAGCGGGGGAATTACTCACACATGGATGGGGGAAACATGGCTGGTTGATGAAGAGGCGTCGGTGGTGATGATGGCGATGATCTCCTCCAATTCCCCGTCCCGGCGGAGTGCCAGAACGGAGACTTCTGGCTCCCGAGACGGAGTTTCGCGATGTGGCGGCGTTCTGGAGGGTTTCTGGCGACTTCGACTTCTCTCTGTGCGTTTTTAGGTCGAGGGCGATAAGTAGTCCGAAGGAGGGCGTCGGAGGCCTGCCGAGGGGGCCACACGCTAGGGCCGCGCGCCCCCCTCCTGGGCCGCGCCGCCCTAGGGTGTGGGGCCCTCGGGCCTCCACCTGACTTGCCCTTCGGCTCCGTGAGTTTTACGGCAAAATAGGGCCTTCCGTCAAAATCCCGAGGTTTTTCCTGAAAGTTGGATTTCTGCACAAAAACGAGACACCAGAACAGTTCTGCTGAAAACAGCGTTAGTCCGTGTTAGTTGCATCCAAAATACACAAATTAGAGGTAAAACAATAGCAAAAGTGTTCGGGAAAGTAGATACGTTTTGGACGTATCAATAACCCACAAGTATAGGGGATCGCAACAGTCTTCGAGGGAAGTAAAACCCAAATTTATTGATTCGACACAAGGGGAGGTAAAGAATACTTATAAGCCTTAACAACTGAGTTGTCAATTCAGCTGCACTGGAAAAGCACTAGTAACGGGGGTGATGTGAAAGTAGCGATGATATGAGAGCAAGTAGTAACGAGTAACACGACAGCAGTAATAGTAACACAGAGGCAATGGCACCAGAAGATAGTTGATACTACTTCCAATGACATGTAGAACAAGTATATGATGATGAAAGATGGACCGGGGTTCCCAGCTATCTACACTAGTGGTAACTCTCCAATAACAAGTGTTGGGTGAACAAATTACAGTCGAGCAATTGATAGGATTGAAATAGCATTAAGACAGAACATCAAGATCATTAATCATGTAGGCATGTTTTCCATATATAGTCATACGTGCTCGCAATGAGAAACTTGTACAACATCTTTTGTCCTACCAGCCGGTGGCAGCCGGGCCTCTAGGGAATCTACTGGAAATTAAGGTACTCCTCTTAATAGAGCACCGGAACAAAGCATTAACACTCCGTGAAAACATGTGATCCTCATATCTAAGCCTTCCCCTCCAGTTGTCCCAATTTCTGTAACTTTGGGGCCTTTGGTTCCGGACATAGACATGTGCATACAACTTGTAGATACAATCTAAGCAATAAGTATAGAGCTTAAATCTAAGATCATGCCACTCAGGCCCTAGTGACAAGCATTAAACATAACAAGATTGCAGCAACAATAACTTCATAACCTTATATAGATAGACTAATCATAATGTAACAATCCATCAGATCCCAACAAACACAACACCGATTACATCAGATGAATCTCAATCATGTAAGGAAGCTCATGAGATCATTGTATTGAAGTACATGGGGGAGAGAATACCAACTAGCTACAGCTAGAACCCGTAGTCCATGGGGGAACTACTCACGGAGCATGATGGAGGCGATGGCGTTGATGGAGATGGCTTCCGGGGGCACTTCTCCGTCCCGGTAGGGTGCCGGAACAGAGACTTCTATCCCCCGAATTGGAGTTTCGCGATGGTGATGGCGCCCCTGGAGTCTTTCTGGAGTTTCGTCAATTGGTATCGTGTTTTTAGGTCGAAAGGGCTTATATAGGCGAAGAGACGGAGTCGGAGGGTGCCCGGCCCCCCCTCACAATAGGCCGGCGCGGCCAGGCCTGGGGCCGCGCCGCCATGTTGTGTGGTGGCCCCCTGGCCCCTCTCCGACTCTCCTTCGGTGTTCTGGATGCTTCCGGGAAAAATAAGATGTTGGGTCTTCGTTTCGTCGAATTCCGAGAATATTGCCCGAACAGCCTTTCCGGAACCAAAAACAGCGAGAAAACGGGAACTGACACTTCGGCATCTTGTTAATAGGTTAGTTCCGGAAAATGCATAAAAACATTATAAAGTGCAAGCAAAACATGTAAGTATTGTCATAAAACAAGCATGGAACATCAGAAATTATAGGTACGTTGGAGACGTATCAGCGCTCGACAAATCTATTGTCAGTTCCTATTATTTGTAAGTGATTTATTTCTGTAATTAAGTTTCTAGCTCACATTATTCTTTGCATTTATAATGAATATATTCTTTTGTACGCCAATATGCAGATAGAAGATTCTCAAATGTAGAAGAAAGCTAATCTATGATATTTGCTTCATTGACCCATATGTCGTTAATTTCGTTATGATAGAAAATTTTTCTAAGGACACAGAGTCCAACTTCCTAAATTTTTTAGTGCAACAAAATACCCGTGGGTACATATTATTTCCTTACAACTTCAAGTGAGTGATACTTTCTTGCACACATATTCGATTGTGCTTACTCGATATTAACTGTAATTGATGTGTTATGTATGCATGCGCAGATTTCACTATATTCTACTAATCATTATAGTTGACTCTGGAAAAGTATATATCATGGACCCATTAGATAAAGACTCTGAGGAGTACAACAACATGATTTACATGCTCGACAGGTAATTTCAATCATTATCGCACTATATCGGCCTCTTTCTTTCATTTACTAATAAAATCATTATCACAGATGTTGAAAAGCTTTCATCGTGACCGGTCAATGGGCACCAGAGCTGCGTTATGAAAGGCTCAATGTAAGTCGCTAGTACTAGTTTCAATATATATACCATTATCATGCTTGATTATTTTTTGATTGAATTGTATCCTCTTAAAGTCCGAGAGGCATTCATAGGGGATCAACTTATGTGCATACTACGTTTTCGAGTTTATCGACATGGTGACTGAGCAACATGTAGACTACAAAAAAAAATCGAGTACGTAAAATATATTCATAATCCTTTCTATTATGATTTTCTATACACACAACTCATATATTCATATTTGATTTTATTCTTTATAGACCGAAGACAGGTGGGGGACGTCCTACTGATGGTGCTTATCGTAACGCCGACTTTACACTATTGGGGAACCCTAAGAGGAAGGTATGATGAGCACAGTAGCAAGTTTTTCCTCAGTAATAAACCAATGTTTAATCGACCAGTAGGAGAAAGACGTGACTTCTAAAGGTGTTGCTAGCTGACTAGTGGCAGGGGGCACTGATACGTCCCAAATGTATCTCTAATTTTTGATGCTCCATGCTTGTTTTGTTACAATTCTTATATGTTTTATGGGCACTTTTACACACTTTTTAGCATTTTCTGGGACTAACCTATTAACACAGTGTCACAATGCCAGTTCCTGTTTTCTGCTGTTTTTGTGTTTCAGAAAAGTTGTACATGAAAGTTTCTCGGAATTGGAGGAAACAAAAGCCCAGAGTATTATTTTTCTGGGACGAAGACGGAGCCAGAAGGACACGCGCAGGAGAGCTGCCACGGGCAGTACATAGGGCAGGTGTGGCCCCACCCTTGGCCGCGCCTGGCCCATGTACTGGCGCCTCGTCTCCTTGTTTGATCCGCCCTTCCACCTATTTATTCCTCGTATCGGGAAAACCCCAGGGACCCGAGCCTCCATCCACGAAAAGTTCCGACGCCGCCGTCAACCGAAACCCTAGTTCGGGAGGGTTCTGCAGTCCATCCCAGAAACCCTACCGGAGAGGGAAATCACCGCCGGAGGCATCTAAATCGCCATGTCTTCATCCGAGGTGATGCGTGAGTAGTCCTCCACGGGACCATGGGTCCATTGCAGTAGCTAGATGGCTGTCCTCTCCTTGTTGTGTTTCATGTGTAGATCTTGTGAGCTGCCTAACATGATCAAGATCATCTATTTGTAATTGCTACATGTTGGTTTGATGTGGATCCGATTTATAGAGAGATTGCTTTGGTTGAGATTATGTATTATGCTATTATGATCTTGCCAGCTCTCCGTTTCTAGTAGATGCTCTGGCCAAGTAGATGCTAGCGACTCCAAGAGGGGGTATTTATGCTCGATAGTGGGTTCATGCCTCTATTTAACCATGGGAAGTGACCTTGTTCTCTACGGTTGTAGATGTGTTGTTGC
Source organism: Lolium rigidum (assembly GCF_022539505.1). Classification (NCBI taxonomy): domain Eukaryota; kingdom Viridiplantae; phylum Streptophyta; class Magnoliopsida; order Poales; family Poaceae; genus Lolium; species Lolium rigidum. Next base: position 252,807,808 of record NC_061511.1, read on the forward strand.
TACTAGGGAGAAAACAAAGGTGTTCTATTCAAGGGTAGTTTCTGTTATCACCAGAATTTGACCGAGTCAGAGGTGGGCCGTGATCAAGATGGACGTGAAGAATATATATGTAGAAGAAATACGTGAGTCGGCCTTTTATACCAAGTTGGGCTTGTTTGCCCATGTATCTGTAACATATTAGATCTCATCTTAGTTTAGAAGTTAGAATCTTACTCGTGCACGGTTTGGTGCACGCCCACGTTAGAAAGTCCGTTGGACTATAAATATGTATCTAGGGTTTATGGAATAAACAACAACCAACGTTCAACCACAAACAAATCTCGGCGCATCGTGTAATATCCCAGGTTTAGAGGCAATAAAATGAGAGAACACCAAAGTGTGCATTGCATTCATGCATAGAAAATCCGGGGAATTTTCGCGCTTTCAAATAAAACTTACCACAGTAACTGAAGTTTCACTTGACTTGCTGGAACCGAAGTAGATCATCAAGTCAAGCGCTATAAACTTCACTGTGACCTTTGCTAAAACCTTGTTTTGGGTAGAGATGATTTGATCTATGGGCTAGATCAAATAGTAGTAGAATTACAACAAACAACACCTTAAGTAAGGATCAACTACAAGATCTTATAAAGGATCTCAACATGACATTCCTTACAACAACACATGAATAATTATTCTACTATGAATCAAAGAACTCAATTAATTAAGAAACTATTCTTTACTTATCTTTTCAATGTCTTCTACTAAATAAATGTTCCTACCAAGAGTCACATGGTATATATATTTTCAACCACAATACTTGAACCAAGTCAAGAACTTGCATATTCATTATTCATTAACCTTTGACCATTTCAACCTTGTTTCCTAACTCATACCATTAAACCTAGGGAAAAGAGAGAACTATTCATATGCTTATATTATACATTCAATAGAACCTAACTAACTATTTAAACCTTATCCAAGTGAGGTAATTGTTGATACTAACCAATGTTATTATAAGTATAAGTCAAGTACTAAACTCTAATTGACTTAGTAAGAAACTATTTCTAGTAATTATAGAGAGGCAAGTGTTGTGATCATTACAACTTGGTAATGATCATAAACCCTAGAGAAACCTACCTATTCAGAAGAGCTCAACCTAAAGAGGTATACTCAAGTATATGGACCAATAATGGATCTTGGAGAGAGAACCATGAATTATTAGAAGGCCATACTTTGATCATTACAAATTGGGTGATGATCATAAACCCTAAGAAATCTAAGTGAGTGTGTTAAGAGAAGTATTAAAGAAGAGAGACTAGTGAGGAATAAGTGGATCATGTCTAATGCATGATTTTACTTTATAAATTAAGATGATAAGTTAAACATAAATATGTGATCCATAAATCTAATCTATCACATGAATTGATAAATATATCAATAGTAGTTAATCCAGACCAATACTCATGCCTTGTATAGAGTAGTATTGATATGGTATCCAAACCTTGCCTATCCAAACACTTGCTACAAATCTAGCATTGCCTTGATACACTAATTCTATCTAAGTGAGGAGGAGGAACCCTAGCCAATTAAACATAACCAAGCTTATGCTCATACCTAATCCTAGTTGTATATCACTTGGGTGATCACTACTTAAAACCCTAGACCATAATTGAATTCCAATCCAAGTATTACTTTGGATTATAAATAGAACTCTGCCATACCTCATGCCTATTTCATACTTCAAATAGTGAAGTATTCCCAAAACCATAAACCTTTTAAGTAGAATCCACCCCACATAAAATATTGTTTCCTAACTTGTGTATCATGGATCACAAGTATAAACCAAGCCACATATGCTTATGGACTAAATGCCTTTGGTGAGTAGAATGGAACCAATACCCTATTTTACTTTGCTATCCAAATACCTGGTTTAGTGAACCAAATGAAATAGTATTCAGATAAGTAATTTAGTTAACCATAATGAGCTTAGGATCTATTTTAAATAATTCAAGTAGAAGTTGCTAAGCAAGAGTAGAGAATATAGAGTTGATCCAACCATCTTCATAAACCCTTAGAAGTAATTCTCCACATGAAATCATGAACCAATCCTATTCTCAACACCATTTACTTTAAACTCTAGTCAAAATTAAAATATATGTGAACCTCACTATTGTTAAGCACTTCAAAATAGAATATGTTCATAATTCACATTTCAAAGGATTTACACAGATTTAATTCCTAAGTAAAAAGGAATAAACATTTAAACCATATCCATTTTCAATTTAAAATGCACTTCATAATAACACCGAGTTAATCATATATAATTCAATAGTTGTTTAAACCAAAGAATTATGCAGAGAGTATTATTAAGAAGTGATATTGATATTCAAATAATTTTGAAACTGCAAAACAAAATAGAAATCAGATCTGAATTCAAATAGAAAATAAAAACAGAAAACAGAAATTTGAAAAAGAAATGGAGGGAAAGCTCACCTGGCTTACCTGGCCGTGCAACCCAGCAACAGCCCACGTCGCCAGCCCAGCCCATAAACGAAACAGCCCAGGTACCGTTTCGGCTCGCTTTAAAATTCGTGCGAGGCAAGTCGTCGTCTTCGTTCTCTTCTCCGGAGACGACGAGCGCGAGAGGAGGAGCTCGGCCACGTCCTCGACGAAGATAAGGACGCCGCCGGACGTCGCAGAAGGTTCTAGAGTTCCACACTATCATCCTCGCGTCCGAGCCTATCCGAAGACCTCAAGATTCGTGCCCTAATGCACTTCACCGTCGCCAGTACATCTCCACCCCTGCCGCCGGCGAGATGACGCTTCTGACCTCCTCGAGCTCTATAAATAGTCGTGTAGCACAGCAATGGAACCCTGATTCATCTCCATCCATTCATTTCCCCCGGTCTCTCTCTATTCCTCGTGTTCTTCCACACACTCGTCGCCGGCGTCGATGATGAACACGGCGGTACGAACCCCTCGGTCTCCGGCGCATGGTCGAGGAGGTGCGCCTTGGCGTATAGATCTTCCGGGAGCAAGCGGGCATCAAGGGGAGCTCGGAACCAGGAGGATTTCACCGTTCCCTTTCACTCTGGTTCGCCGGGAAACAGCCAATCGCCGTCGTCTCCGTCAACAATCGTCGTCGCCGACCACACCGGCAGGTTCAGGGTGAGTTTGCGCGCCGTTAGAGCATACTTTCGCTTCCTAGCTCCGTCTCTAGCTCGATTTCGATACCTCGCCGGAGAGAACCGCCGCAGGACATGGTCGCCGGTGTAGCTCCGGTGATCCCCTCGCCAAGCCACCACCACCATCATGTTCCTTGTCTTCTTCTCGTTCGTTTAGTACCAACCACGCATCCGGGGAGGCCCTATAGCGGCGGCGCCACCGTGCTCGACCGCCGGCGGTTAAACGTCGGTGAGGTCAACGGCCTCAGTCTGCTTTGACCGGTCTTTGCCTGCGTGGCAGTCTACGTGTACATTGGTCCCACTCGTCAGTCGCAGTAGCTAGGGTATGAACCGGTACGTTTAGTATTTCCACTTTATTTCAAATTCCAGAAAATAGCTGAAACTTTACAGAAATAGATTAAATTCATTTCAACTCAGAAAAATATGAATAATATATCAAAATGCTCACAAAAATAAACTCTATTCAAATAAAATATAAAACAAAAATGTGTGTCAAAATAAAATTTCACTTATTTTTAACCTTATTAATTATGCCATTTCAATTATTTAAAATACAATTTGAATTCAATAATTTGTGAAGTTTGAAAAATTAAATTTTAACTATTCAGTAACTAATTAAAATGTTAAGATTAATTTTATTTATCATATTTGCATTAACTTAATTATTAGTGGTAATTCATAAACCCTAATTTGCAAATTACCATTTACCATTTTCTTTAAATAAGTAATAACTCAGGAAAATATTATAAGCCAATATTATTTTTGGTAAATCCAAAACTTATTTACTTAAACATCTTTAGTTAACAAGTTAATTATTTTAAACCCTAATAACAATTATTAAACCCTGATTCTTAATTAAACCAAAATAGGAGTTACCCTAATTATTAATTCTTGTGGAAAATTAATAAAATGTTAAACCATTACTAATTTTGATTCAAAGTAATTAGTTACCACACTTATATTTCCAATCATCATTTTAGGAAATGTACCATAATCTAGAAACCCTAGTTTCAATTTGAATAAGAACCTTGAACTCATTATTCCATGTGTTCATCCATAGTAATTGCAAACCTAAAACCCTAGGGGTTTAGCCCATGTGATCATAGCCACCTCCACTCTACATGTAGAACCTTGATAGGTAACCAACAAATACAAGTCATGATCCACTAGTATAAAACCAAGTCACATAAGATTATCATTCCATGTTTTTATTTCAATTTAGAACCAATATGATTCACTAGTATCACTTAGGTATAAACCCTAGCTTGTTACCACATGTTAGCACCATTGAACATCACTCCTATATACCATACCATTAGGATCAACCTTAATCATCATAATTTAGTAGAACTATAATTATGAACCCTAGTATCAACCTTGTGTAATAATTCACAACACATGCTCCTATTCCACTCAACCCTACTTAGTAATTGATAAGCCACGTAGCTTAGAAGCAATTAGAGATTACTTAGTAAGTAGTTGTGAAGTCATAGTAAACCCTAATTCTTAGCAACACCTTGACCATCATCCTTTGATATGATACCATAATCAACCATCATAATAAACCTGCTAACACTTGCTATATAAAAACACATTCCAAGTTAAGAACCAACTAGTTCCTATTAGTGAAACCAATTAAATCTAATAGTCAACCCTAGAAGCCATAGCACATATGTATAATAGTTCATATTCTTATTTAACCTGTTCTTCAAAAGTTATTCTTTTGAAGTACAAATACCAATCAAACCTTAGAAGCCCTATCCTTCTTTGAAATACTAAATATTTCTTCAACAACATGTTCTTCAAAGGTTATTCTTTTAAAGTATAGCATACGTAATCATCAACCATGTCCTATAGAACTTAAAATTGACAACTTGTTCTTCACATATTATTCCACTACTATTCTCTATGTATATGATTGTTATGATATCTTATATCACTTGATTATGATGCTAATATAACCAAACCCTAATAAGAACCTTGTTTGAGAACCATTCTAAAAGTGCAACCAACCCTAAAGAAATCTTTACAACTCATACATCCTAAATCATCGAGGTTAGGTTACGCTCGGGACGATTGCATCTCATATTATGCATTATAGCATCTTTGCCAATTCTTTAAACATTGTCCTTACCGGACAATGATGGTATTTCAGCATTTGGAGTTCTCACGTATCGAAGCTTTTGCCTGCATAATCTTGCAGTCAAGAAAGGCAAGTTCATCGCTTGCTCATGTCATTTGATTATTTTTATCAAATTATATGCAAAGTACTATACTTATCACTCATGCATTGAAAAGCAAAGTATTATTTTACAATTATGAATATGACTATGTGGTGGGCAATGGAACCATGGTATGTATTGATTGGTGGAGGTTCCATTGCACGGGTACTATTCATATAGGATTAAGTACCAATGCCAGTCCGAGTGATTCTAGCGCCGTACATATCGCGTTGACCATAAGATCTATAATGGCTCGGGGAAGCCAGCTGTATCTTTTCCCTCTCGCATGCCAACGGACTGGTAATAAGGGTTGCCGTGATCGGTCTATCTTTGGTAAAGGTGGGGACATGTGGTCTTGCATAGTCTACCATTAGATACAGGGAGAGGGTAGACTTATTATTGGTCTATGAAGGATTGTAAGGGTTGTCCGGATCGGTCTATCTATGGTGTATAGAACGGGGCACATAAGTTGTTCGGATCGTCTATCTTTGGTAAAGGTGGGGACATGTGGTCTGCACGTCTACCATTAGATATAGGAGAGAACAAGTGCTCGTGTTAGTCTACCCATAGATATAGGAGAGGACAGACTTACAAAAGGGTGGGTCTGCGAGGTCGCGGAGAAGGCGGTGATTGGCTTGGATCTTATACCTGACCTCACACCAAAGGAAGTGTGGACGGTGCAACGCGTCTCGGTTGGCAACAAGGATAAGTTCTCTTATGGGAAAAGTAACGCACCTCTGCGAGAGGATACTGAATTGTGACTCGTCACTCCCTGTTCGGGAAGGGAACTGCGAACGCGGCAGGAAAGGAACTCCACGAAGTTCTAGTCAACTCCGTGAAGACCGACGGGCATAGTTTTCAGAATAAAATAAACCTTTTGAAGAAATGATTATGAAAACTTGCATTGGCCTATGACTTTCCGGTCTATGGCTGTAGCTAGTGCATGATACACCTATTTCCTAATATGAACTTGTTGAGTACGCTCGTACTCATCCCACTCTTAAATCCCCGCTTAGCTATAGAGGCACCGGAGGAGAAACTACCGTGGAACTCGAAGATAAAGGAGTCAACCGCAACAAGATGAAAAATCCAATTAAAGGAGTCAATTGAGACAACTTCTGCATCAGCTAGAGTGGAAACTTAGACTAGTAATAGAAGGGAACCTTTCCCTAATCCTAGCACCTAAGTAGCTAGATTTCTATAGCAAGCCAAGTAGCTCTTAAGCTTGAGTTAGCAATAAGATAGACTACGAGTCGTTCTTCTGGAGCTTTATTTGAAGTTTTACCTCACCGTAAAGTAGGAGGTTGTGTTGATCTTATGTAAACAGACTTGTGTATCCTTCTATAGACATACCTTGGACTCGCATATGTTTCGTTGTACCACTCGAGGGATGTAATATGGGTGGAACGGTGTTTCACTTGTGTTATATCAACGACTTGTGTACTACACCATGCAGTGGTACGCTGGGTCATCACAGCTGGTATCAGAGCAAATGCTTTGACCCTAGGATTACAACCCTTTAAAGGAGACCTATAGGTTTGGTAGTGTCTATAGGAAGTTGTCTTAGTTAAACCACTATTCTTTTGACTTGAGATGGGTATTCACTTGAGAATAACCCTGACACACTTGAGTCAATATTTCTTATCTATTTTCTTAAGTGAAGTTAGTTAGTTATCTTGCTTCATTCCAAACAAATAGAACACCATTGGAGCTTAAGATAATGGGTGGTAGTAGACCACAGTTGGTATACAATACATGGTAGTCCAAAGAGAGGATACAACCACAAGGAAGATATCCTATTGGAAGAAGTATACCAATGCAAGTTATGGTTAAGTAAGAGTCATTTAAAATGTCAAATACCTGATGATAACTAAAGGAGATAAGTTATGTGAGGTAGTATAGGTCTATGATGAGTCAATCATAGGGGGTAAGGAAGAGTGATAGGAGTATTTAAGTCTACTTTCCATGGTAGAGTTGGTAATCATATATGAATCACTTGGGAATCATGGTATGATGGAGTAGAACATCATAAGTACGATAACAAAAGGATGATAAGGAGTAGGATTTAGGGAATAGTTCGAAAGCTTAGGCCTTAAAATCCTAATAACTGTGCCAAGTATATTAGAACCATAGTCCTTAATTTAAAGAAGGCTTATTTAGAGAATATCACATAGAGAAATCATAGAGTTATAGGTGGTATATTCTAAACAACCATGTGTTTAGAGTAGACATGTTAGAACTAATTGTACTATAGGAAGTAGTCCTCAATAGCACATATATATGGTATACTATTGTGTTAGTACTTCCAAAGAAAACTAGGTTAACTTCAACTATCCCAAGCCATTTTGTTTCCAGTTTGTCTCGTTGCAAATGTGCAATTAAGATAAATGTTGAGACAAATAGTAGAAATTCACGTATTGTGCTAAGTATCACAACCTAAACCTATCTTATGTGGTGTTATATACTACACATCTGATCCTGATGTTTAGGGATGTCTTACCCAACTATTATATTCAGGCATATAAGGATGTGTATTATAAGCACAAAGCTGAATCTTCTTGGATTTTATTGGATTTTCATTGATTGACTAGATCCATACATGAAGTTTGACTTTGATATGCAAATGCATGTTGCAATATCAAGCTCTTACTTGATGTTATAGGTCTAGAGGGTAAAGGTATTCGTGTGAGGAAGTGACGAATTCGAAGATTTTGGAAGACAAGATGAAGGTTCACTTGTAGAAGCAAGTAAAATTGTGGGAAGTAACCACAACAATCTGATGGAAGGACCAATCAAAACTCACTTTTATCCTCAATCAAGGAGTACTTCAACATGGAAGTATCATGAAAGTGAGAAAAATAGTGAATATGGAGTAGTAGAAGTAGAGTCGTATTTATTATGGAAGAAGGGAATGCAAGTGAAGTCACTTACAATACTATTTTCATAGTGTCAACAAGTGGTTATCTTGCAAAACAAACCCTGGAAGAAGGAAAATAGACAAGTGATGTCATAGCTGGTATAATAAGACCGCAGCTGATATAGGATAACCATGAAGAGAAAGAATGTTAAGTAAGGTATATCTTAACTAAAACTATTTAAGTAGCCACAGCTGGTAAGTAGATATTGACTAAAACCATAACATAGTCACAGCTGGTATCTCGTAGTTGGTAAATATTTAGTTGGAGGATTCATAATGGATACCCACAATTGTGTGGATACACCACCAAGAATTCTTCGTGAGACTCTAGAAAAGTATAAACCTAAACCAGACTTAAACCAACTACCTAACCTTGGAGTTTAATGATTAGAAGAAAGGAAGTTTGAAGATCATTAGTAAACTCCAAGGGGGAGAGGAAGGCTGAAGGAGAAGTATTAAGATATTATTTGTAGGGTGATAGATAGAGAAGAAGGTCTGAACTGAGAGGAAGTCCGATCCTATTTTCATAAGATTGGTGGAAGTATCCATATAATAGTACTCTCAGGAGGTTGTCAGACCAGAAGCCGAGGTTCATATCTCGAGGAAGTAAAGGTTAGACCTTAACTTGAGTGGGTAATTGTGATTACTCGAAACCAAGAGAACTCAAGTAAGTTTAATATGATGAAGTTGGATGAAGAAAATGTCGGAGGACAATCCAAGCTTAAGAAGATACTATACGAAGAAGTTTGACCATACTAAAACATAAGTCTAGTAGAAAGATTCCTTTCATGGAACCTAAAGAAACCAAAAAGAGGATAACTGGCATAAACTAGAAGCCAGGATTGGATGGACTAAATGAGTCTAATCCATTCGTAGGAATAAACCACCAGAATCATGCCTATTGCAAATACCTTACGAAGTACCATTACTTTCGTTATGGTAGTAAGGGAAAACAATACCCTGCTTTAAATGAATCTTTTAGATTTAAGGTTTGGACATCGCAGCTGGTACACCATAGTGCCATATTACACCGCAGCTGGATTACCGCAGCTAGTAGAACCAAATTTTAAGTACCCAAATAGGAAGATGTCACCACAGCCATTAGTAAAGTCCATTAACACAATAAGATGTCCTAATCCAAGAATCTTTGGATAGTAAGCCTATAAGCTTAGAGTGCTGGAAGAAATCATAGAATAGAAGAAAGTATTAGTGCCAGACATCAGAAGACTACATAAAGGATCTGGACTAGGGATATATTCAATTATATCGAATGTAATCACCATGGAGTTGAAGGATGGTGATCTGTTCAAGACATTTCAACATTCCGAAACATGAGAGCGTTCGAACTTCGGGACGAAGTTCAGTTTAAGGGGGAGAGGCTGTAATATCCCAGGTTTAGAGGCAATAAAATGAGAGAACACCAAAGTGTGCATTGCATTCATGCATAGAAAATCCGGGGAATTTTCGCGCTTTCAAATAAAACTTACCACGATGACTCGAAGTTTCACTTGACTTGCTGGAACCGAAGTAGATCATCAAGTCAAGCGCTATAAACTTCACTGTGACCTTTGCTAAAACCTTGTTTTGGGTAGAGATGATTTGATCTATGGGCTAGATCAAATAGTAGTAGAATTACAACAAACAACACCTTAAGTAAGGATCAACTACAAGATCTTATAAAGGATCTCAACATGACATTCCTTACAACAACACATGAATAATTATTCTACTATGAATCAAAGAACTCAATTAATTAAGAAACTATTCTTTACTTATCTTTTCAATGTCTTCTACTAAATAAATGTTCCTACCAAGAGTCACATGGTATATATATTTTCAACCACAATACTTGAACCAAGTCAAGAACTTGCATATTCATTATTCATTAACCTTTGACCATTTCAACCTTGTTTCCTAACTCATACCATTAAACCTAGGGAAAAGAGAGAACTATTCATATGCTTATATTATACATTCAATAGAACCTAACTAACTATTTAAACCTTATCCAAGTGAGGTAATTGTTGATACTAACCAATGTTATTATAAGTATAAGTCAAGTACTAAACTCTAATTGACTTAGTAAGAAACTATTTCTAGTAATTATAGAGAGGCAAGTGTTGTGATCATTACAACTTGGTAATGATCATAAACCCTAGAGAAACCTACCTATTCAGAAGAGCTCAACCTAAAGAGGTATACTCAAGTATATGGACCAATAATGGATCTTGGAGAGAGAACCATGAATTATTAGAAGGCCATACTTTGATCATTACAAATTGGGTGATGATCATAAACCCTAAGAAATCTAAGTGAGTGTGTTAAGAGAAGTATTAAAGAAGAGAGACTAGTGAGGAATAAGTGGATCATGTCTAATGCATGATTTTACTTTATAAATTAAGATGATAAGTTAAACATAAATATGTGATCCATAAATCTAATCTATCACATGAATTGATAAATATATCAATAGTAGTTAATCCAGACCAATACTCATGCCTTGTATAGAGTAGTATTGATATGGTATCCAAACCTTGCCTATCCAAACACTTGCTACAAATCTAGCATTGCCTTGATACACTAATTCTATCTAAGTGAGGAGGAGGAACCCTAGCCAATTAAACATAACCAAGCTTATGCTCATACCTAATCCTAGTTGTATATCACTTGGGTGATCACTACTTAAAACCCTAGACCATATTTGAATTCCAATCCAAGTATTACTTTGGATTATAAATAGAACTCTGCCATACCTCATGCCTATTTCATACTTCAAATAGTGAAGTATTCCCAAAACCATAAACCTTTTAAGTAGAATCCACCCCACATAAAATATTGTTTCCTAACTTGTGTATCATGGATCACAAGTATAAACCAAGCCACATATGCTTATGGACTAAATGCCTTTGGTGAGTAGAATGGAACCAATACCCTATTTTACTTTGCTATCCAAATACCTGGTTTAGTGAACCAAATGAAATAGTATTCAGATAAGTAATTTAGTTAACCATAATGAGCTTAGGATCTATTTTAAATAATTCAAGTAGAAGTTGCTAAGCAAGAGTAGAGAATATAGAGTTGATCCAACCATCTTCATAAACCCTTAGAAGTAATTCTCCACATGAAATCATGAACCAATCCTATTCTCAACACCATTTACTTTAAACTCTAGTCAAAATTAAAATATATGTGAACCTCACTATTGTTAAGCACTTCAAAATAGAATATGTTCATAATTCACATTTCAAAGGATTTACACGATTTAATTCCTAAGTAAAAAGGAATAAACATTTAAACCATATCCATTTTCAATTTAAAATGCACTTCATAATAACACCGAGTTAATCATATATAATTCAATAGTTGTTTAAACCAAAGAATTATGCAGAGAGTATTATTAAGAAGTGATATTGATATTCAAATAATTTTGAAACCGCAAAACAAAATAGAAATCAGATCTGAATTCAAATAGAAAATAAAAACAGAAAACAGAAATTTGAAAAAGAAATGGAGGGAAAGCTCACTGGCTTACCTGGCCGTGCAACCCAGCAACAGCCCACGTCGCCAGCCCAGCCCATAAACGAAACAGCCCAGGTACCGTTTCGGCTCGCTTTAAAATTCGTGCGAGGCAAGTCGTCGTCTTCGTTCTCTTCTCCGGAGACGACAGCGCAGAGGAGGAGCTCGGCCACGTCCTCGACGAAGATAAGGACGCCGCCGGACGTCGCAGAAGGTTCTAGAGTTCCACACTATCATCCTCGCGTCCGAGCCTATCCGAAGACCTCAAGATTCGTGCCCTAATGCACTTCACCGTCGCCAGTACATCTCCACCCCTGCCGCCGGCGAGATGACGCTTCTGACCTCCTCGAGCTCTATAAATAGTCGTGTAGCACAGCAATGGAACCCTGATTCATCTCCATCCATTCATTTCCCCCGGTCTCTCTCTATTCCTCGTGTTCTTCCACACACTGTCGCCGGCGTCGATGATGAACACGGCGGTACAGACCCCCTCAGTCTCCGGCGCATGGTCGAGGAGGTGCGCCTTGGCGTATAGATCTTCTGGGAGCAAGCAGGCATCAAGGGGAGCTCGGAACCAGGAGGATTTCACCGTTCCCTTTCACTCTGGTTCGCCGGGAAACAGCCAATCGCCGTCGTCTCCGTCAACAATCGTCGTCGCCGACCACACCAGCGAGGTTCGGGGTGAGTTTGCGCGCCGTTAGAGCATACTTTCGCTTCCTAGCTCCGTCTCTAGCTCGATTTCGATACCTCGCCGGAGAGAACCGCCGCGAGGACATGGTCGCCGGTGTAGCTCCGGTGATCCCCTCGCCAAGCCACCACCACCATCATGTTCCTTGTCTTCTTCTCGTTCGTTTAGTACCAACCACGCATCCAGGGAGGCCCTATAGCGGCGGCGCCACCGTGCTCTGACCGCCGGCGGTTAAACGTCGGTGAGGTCAACGGCCTCAGTCTGCTTTGACCGGTCTTTGCCTGCGTGGCAGTCTACGTGTACATTGGTCCCACTCGTCAGTCGCAGTAGCTAGGGTATGAACCGGTACGTTTAGTATTTCCACTTTATTTCAAATTCCAGAAAATAGCTGAAACTTTACAGAAATAGATTAAATTCATTTCAACTCAGAAAAATATGAATAATATATCAAAATGCTCACAAAAATAAACTCTATTCAAATAAAATATAAAACAAAAATGTGTGTCAAAATAAAATTTCACTTATTTTTAACCTTATTAATTATGCCATTTCAATTATTTAAAATACAATTTGAATTCAATAATTTGTGAAGTTTGAAAAATTAAATTTTAACTATTCAGTAACTAATTAAAATGTTAAGATTAATTTTATTTATCATATTTGCATTAACTTAATTATTAGTGGTAATTCATAAACCCTAATTTGCAAATTACCATTTACCATTTTCTTTAAATAAGTAATAACTCAGGAAAATATTATAAGCCAATATTATTTTTGGTAAATCCAAAACTTATTTACTTAAACATCTTTAGTTAACAAGTTAATTATTTTAAACCCTAATAACAATTATTAAACCCTGATTCTTAATTAAACCAAAATAGGAGTTACCCTAATTATTAATTCTTGTGGAAAATTAATAAAATGTTAAACCATTACTAATTTTGATTCAAAGTAATTAGTTACCACACTTATATTTCCAATCATCATTTTAGGAAATGTACCATAATCTAGAAACCCTAGTTTCAATTTGAATAAGAACCTTGAACTCATTATTCCATGTGTTCATCCATAGTAATTGCAAACCTAAAACCCTAGGGGTTTAGCCCATGTGATCATAGCCACCTCCACTCTACATGTAGAACCTTGATAGGTAACCAACAAATACAAGTCATGATCCACTAGTATAAAACCAAGTCACATAAGATTATCATTCCATGTTTTTATTTCAATTTAGAACCAATATGATTCACTAGTATCACTTAGGTATAAACCCTAGCTTGTTACCACATGTTAGCACCATTGAACATCACTCCTATATACCATACCATTAGGATCAACCTTAATCATCATAATTTAGTAGAACTATAATTATGAACCCTAGTATCAACCTTGTGTAATAATTCACAACACATGCTCCTATTCCACTCAACCCTACTTAGTAATTGATAAGCCACGTAGCTTAGAAGCAATTAGAGATTACTTAGTAAGTAGTTGTGAAGTCATAGTAAACCCTAATTCTTAGCAACACCTTGACCATCATCCTTTGATATGATACCATAATCAACCATCATAATAAACCTGCTAACACTTGCTATATAAAAACACATTCCAAGTTAAGAACCAACTAGTTCCTATTAGTGAAACCAATTAAATCTAATAGTCAACCCTAGAAGCCATAGCACATATGTATAATAGTTCATATTCTTATTTAACCTGTTCTTCAAAAGTTATTCTTTTGAAGTACAAATACCAATCAAACCTTAGAAGCCCTATCCTTCTTTGAAATACTAAATATTTCTTCAACAACATGTTCTTCAAAGGTTATTCTTTTAAAGTATAGCATACGTAATCATCAACCATGTCCTATAGAACTTAAAATTGACAACTCGTTCTTCACATATTATTCCACTACTATTCTCTATGTATATGATTGTTATGATATCTTATATCACTTGATTATGATGCTAATATAACCAAACCCTAATAAGAACCTTGTTTGAGAACCATTCTAAAAGTGCAACCAACCCTAAAGAAATCTTTACAACTCATACATCCTAAATCATCGAGGTTAGGTTACGCTCGGGACGATTGCATCTCATATTATGCATTATAGCATCTTTGCCAATTCTTTAAACATTGTCCTTACCGGACAATGATGGTATTTCAGCATTTGGAGTTCTCACGTATCGAAGCTTTTGCCTGCATAATCTTGCAGTCAAGAAAGGCAAGTTCATCGCTTGCTCATGTCATTTGATTATTTTTATCAAATTATATGCAAAGTACTATACTTATCACTCTTGCATGGAAAAGCAAATATTATTTTACAATTATGAATATGACTATGTGGTGGGCAATGGAACCATGGTATGTATTGATTGGTGGAGGTTCCATTGCACGGGTACTATTCATATAGGATTAAGTACCAATGCCGTCCAGTGATTCTAGCGCCGTACATATCGCGTTGACCATAAGATCTATAATGGCTCGGGGAAGCCAGCTGTATCTTTTCCCTCTCGCATGCCAACGGACTGGTAATAAGGGTTGCCCGGATCGGTCTATCTTTGGTAAAGGTGGGGACATGTGGTCCTGCATAGTCTACCATTAGATACAGGGAGAGGGTAGACTTATTATTGGTCTATGAAGGATTGTAAGGGTTGTCCGGATCGGTCTATCTATGGTGTATAGAACAGGGCACATAAGTTGTTCGGATCGTCTATCTTTGGTAAAGGTGGGGACATGTGGTCCTGCACGTCTACCATTAGATATAGGAGAGAACAAGTGCTCGTGTTAGTCTACCCATAGATATAGGAGAGGACAGACTTACAAAAGGGTGGGTCCGCGAGGTCGCGGAGAAGGCAGTGATTGGCTTGGTTCTTATACCCGACCTCACACCAAAGGAAGTGTGGACGGTGCCGCTGCCTCGGTTAGGCAACAAGGTTAAGTTCTCTTATGGGAAAAGTAACGCACCTCCGCAGAGGATACCGAATTGTGACTCGTCACTCCCTGTTCCGGGAAGGGAACTGCGAACGCGGCAGAAAGGAACTCCATGAAGTTCTAGTCAACCTGTGAAGACTGACGGGCATAGTTTTCAGAATAAAATAAACCTTTTGAAGAAATGATTATGAAAACTTGCATTCGCCTATGACTTTCTGGTCTGTGGCTGTAGCTAGTGCATGATACACCTATTCCCTAATATGAACTTGCTGAGTACGCTCGTACTCATCCCACTCTTAAATCCCCTGCTTAGCTATAGAGGCACCGGAGGATAAACTACCGTGGAACTCGAAGACAAAGGAGTCAACTGCAACAAGATGAAGAACCCAAGCAAAGAATTCAACGAAGTCAACTTCTGCAACAGCTAGAGTGAAAACTTAGACTAGTAATAGAAGGGAGCCTTTCCCTAATCCTAGCACCTAAGTAGCTAGATTTCTATAGCAAGCCAAATAGCTCTTAAGCTTGAGTTAGCAATTAGTTAGACTACGAGTCGTTCTTCTGGAGCTTTATTTGAAGTTTTACCTCACTGTAAAGTAGGAGGCTGTGTTGATCTTCTGTAAACAGCTTGTGTATCCTTCTATAGACATACCTTGGACTCGCATATGTTTCTGTTGTACCACT
The DNA here is from genome assembly GCF_022539505.1 of Lolium rigidum. NCBI lineage: Eukaryota > Viridiplantae > Streptophyta > Magnoliopsida > Poales > Poaceae > Lolium > Lolium rigidum. The sequence goes on from NC_061511.1 coordinate 252,823,933, forward strand.
CTGAGGGATGTAATATGGGTGGAACGGTGTTTCACTTGTGTTATATCAACGACTTGTGTACTACACCATGCAGTGGTACGCTGGGTCATCACACATCGCCAACTCCTTCATCTCGAGGGTCTCTACCGGTAAGCACCATGCTGCCTAGATCGCATCTTGCGATCTAGGCAGCACAAGCCTGCCCACGTTGTTCATGCGTTGCTCGTACTGAAGCCTTTTTGATGGCGAGCAACGTAGTTATCTTAGACATGTTAGGGTTAGCATTGTTCTTCATATTACATGCTATCGTAGTGCAACCCTTGCATGTCTAGCCGCCCCTACACCTATCTTAGGTGTAGGGGCGGCACCCCGCTTGATCATAGTTTAGTAGATCTGATCCGTTACGGTTGCTCCTTGTTTCATCAAGGATTAGTTTAACATCCGCAATAGTTAGGCCTTACAAAGGGTTGGAGGATCCAGCGGCGTGTAGGGTGGCATTTGCTAGCCCTAGAAAGGATGTTCCGGGGATCAACCTCGTGTTGGTTTTTAGGCCCTGTCTAGGATCGGCTTACGGTCACCGTGCGCGAGCGCGAGGCCCAATCGTGAGTAGGATGATCCGATTATGCGGTGAAAACCCTAAATCGTCATGGATCTCATTAGCTTTACCTTGATCAAGCAGGACCACCATTATATTCGGACACCCCGTCCGGATCATGGGTGGATCGGCTCTTTGAGCCGATTCACAGGATAACCTGAGAGCCGATCGAGGCTCGTATTTAACGTTTATGTGTGTGCCCTGCAGGAAACTAAGCGAGGCATCATCCACACCTTCCCGACCAGGTATAGGTCAGGTGGCACGCCCTTGCGGTTGGCATCGGCGCGTGCGACCAGGAGGCTTTGCGGGCCGTCGCTCCGAGGGACCGGGGCCAGCCCGCAGCCCTAGTTGTTCCCGGCTCTACCGTGTTGCCCGTCTCTGCCCGCCGGGGGTTTCGACGTCAACACATTCTCGGCACGCCCGGTGGGACCGCCTTCGACATCCACAACATCGCCATCTACATCCGAGATGGCGGAAGACACTCCGGTCACGTACGAGGATCCGCCTCGATGAGCTCAAGAAGAAACATGACGAGATCAAGGCAACCCTCGAAGCCGAACTCATCGGCTCCTTCCACCGAACCCGCTCCCATGGCGTCGGTGGAAGGGTTTCACACCCGAAGGCGCGCTCGATGGAGTGGACCTGTCCGCCCCGTCGAAGAACGCACCAGGTCGCCGCGGCAGGAGATCAACTACATGGTGGCTCATTCGCCGCACCGCCACTCCGAGAGCCTCGGTGAACACCTTGGAGCGTGTCGCTCGCGCGTCGTCAAGGAAATCATGAGCCACCGGTATTCTCCATCGGGACCGGCTCTAGGGACTTTCAAGGGAGAGATGCCGCTCCAGCCCCGCCCGTTCGCATGGGCAGCACCGGAACCGCCGAACTCATCGGCATACGTCGTCTACAAGATTGGTGGTGATCCTAGTGACTACCAATTCCTACCCGAGGCACCCAAGGAGATCCCGCACGGATACGCGTGCGCATACGTACCGGACTGCAACGCCTGGGCACTCTCGAACCAGGCTGCAATATCAGGGGCCTCTAGAACGGCAGGAGGAACGTCAGGAGCCGATCTTGAGAAGCAATCGTGGCTGGCTAAGTACGCCACCCCGACGAACCTCCAAAGCCCAGCTCCTGCAGTTGGCTTAGAACCGGAAAAGCAAGCATGGCTGGTTAATTATGCCACCCCGGCGAATCTTCAGGGTTCGACACCTTCAGCCATCACAGCGGATCAGATTTGTGCAATTCTGAAAGATCAGTTCGGCATGATGCCGAAAAGGAAGACGTTCGGCTACACCAAGCCGTACCAAAACAGCTACGAACTGATCCCGCTACCACCCAAATATCGGCTCCCGGACTTCACGAAGTTTAGTGGATCAGATGGTTCCAGCTCCATCGAGCATGTGAGCCGGTATTTGGCACAGCTGGGCACGATCTCGGCGTCGACGAGTTGCGCGTGAGGTTCTTCGCACAGTCCCTCACAGATCGGCTTTCGGGTGGTACACATCGCTACCACCGAACTCCATCCGGACTTGGAAGCAGCTTGGAAGAGCAGCTCCATGAGCGAGATCACTCGCAGGCTTCCGATGTTGGCATTGCCGATCTAGCGCAAGTACGACGAAGCGCGGGGAGACAAGTGGCGAATACGTCCAGCCGCTTCAGGACCATTAGGAACCGATGCTTTTCGGCTCATTTAAGTGAAAAGGAAGCAATCGAGTTGGCGGTGGTGGGTCTCTCATCATCAATCAAGGACGTGGCCTCCCAGCGTACTACCCTTCGTTGGCGCACATGGTGCGTAAGCCGCCAGCATATGAACAGCCGCCACCCGGATGTTTACCAGGATAAATTCAAGCGGGTGGTGACTTTGGTTGAGGCAGTACGAAGATGAAGGTGCCATGGGAGATCGGGAGGTAGCAAGTGGCTGAATGGACTCGAGCGACGAGCCCCGTGACCTGCAAATGGGTGAAGCCACAAGGCCCTCCAAAAGGGTTCGACTTCGACGTGACCAAGACGGAGCAGATTTTTGATCTCTTGCTCACGGAGAAGCATATAAAGATACCCGAAGGCCACAAGTTCCACACGGTGCAAGAGCTGAACGGAAAGCCATACTGCAAATGGCATAACACGTTCTCCCACACCACCAACGACTGCAGGGTGTGGCGGCAACAGATCCAAATGGCGATAGAAAACGGACGGTTGATTTTCAACCAATACGCCATGAAGGTCGACACACACCCCTTCCCCGCCGTAAACATGGTGGAGTATGCTTACCATGGAGGGTGCCAGCCGGATTTCTCGTGCCAAATCAATATGGCAGATCTTGGACACCACGCTGGCAAGGATGGAGATGAGGGCAGCTGCTCTCATAGCAAAGATACAGAGGAAGCCGCTCCACGCGATCGGCTCCGCCAAGATGGCAAGCGCTACATAACAGAGGGAGAAGTGAAGAACATAAGATATCAGCGACCTCTCTCTGATCACCTCCTCAACAAGTATGTGAGTCAGTATGACCAACGCCGACGGTCCAGCGATGATGATGAAAGAGATCGTCTGGCTAGAGAAGCCAGAAGACACCGTCGGCATAATCGCGACGAGGAGGAGCACGAGCGTTGTGCCAAGGGAAAGGCAAGGGAGCAAAACGATGAGGACAGGCACTGGGATTGTCCCTTCTTCAGGCACTGCTGGGATTCAGGAATGAGCCGATTGCCAACAATCGGCAATTGCCCGGAATGCAACCGGAAGAAGAAGGAGGCAGCCAACGTGTCCGTGTTCGAGCGCTTGGGACCTCTCCCGCCACGCAGCAAACGAGCGGAGTCCCCTCGGCTGACAGATCTCGAAGATTCGAAGACGAGGGAGAAGAAGAAGACAGTATCACCGGCCAAGGTGGTGCCCCGATGGACTCAGCCGTTCCCGAAACGCAGTGGTTCAACGATTGCGCGGCCCGGAAGAAGCCGAGAGGTTATACTTGCATACATTGAGGAAGGCAAGGCCTGATCTGGCTGCGAAGGTTCAGCGAACCCTGGATGAAGAGGGTCGTCCACGGAAAATGGAGTGGCGCCCCAAGCAAAGGAAAGCCGATGACGAAACATCGGCTGGCACAAACATGGTGCTCGTTCTTCCGACGAAGCTTAGTGCTCCACGATTATACGATGCACTCAAGGTGGACGACAGCGAGCGCACCAACAGGGTAAAATCAGAGATTGGGCTGGTCTTATCTATCGGCCTGAGCGAGTAGCAAGAGCACGTCAAGGAGCAAACATGGCGAGGCTGATCCTTGTGATCGGCCCCAAAAATTTATGAAGGGAACTTACAAAACCTTCACCGAGCAAGCAACGTGGAGGCCGATTCCCAGCAATCGGCCAAAATTATCCTCACCCACCATTCTGCCTGGGTTCAACATGTTATCCAACAGAGCCGATACCATCAATCCTCTTGACAGAATCGGCTCGGGGGGGCACCCAGGTGGATAAAACACGAGGATATGCAGTAGAAGTAGCTCATCCTTTGGTGATGGATATTGAAATATGGGGGCCAATACAGAAATCGGCCAAAAAATTCGAAAATTTTTAAGCACAGCCGATGCAGCAGTCATCGACTTGAGGATATGAAAGCCGATGCATGGCCATCGACTCAAGAGGAATAACTGGTACGTTCAGAGGATAAATGGAGCACGAAGGGAGATTTTAATGGAAGAACTCCTCAATGGAGTGGTTTAAGGGCTCGGATCCTCTCTTCAAGAACAACACCAAGAGCAACTTGGACGTGCAGATCAGGTCAAGGGTGGATTGTGTTAGATCCGCCAAAGGAAAGGAGCCGATCTAGCCGGCAAGGGGCAGGAAGAACTGAAGAAGCTTGGGGGGCAGCTCCCCTTGAAGGCTCTCTGCCCTGGGAAGCCGATTTATGTTCAAATCGGTTGGTTCTGCATAAAAAGCTCCCTCAGACGTGATCAAGCCCAGGTCCATACAGCTAATTGGCGTATCCTCGTCTCTGTTTTGCCTTGGCGGAGACTCGGGGGGCAACAGGCCTGGTAGGTGCCCTATTTTTTAAGAGCCGATCGGAGTTACCTCGGCTGTCACTGCATCATGATCTTCTCAGGGAGGAACTGGGAAGGAAAAACCGTCGTCTGGTACGAGGTTTGGACCGTGCTGGTGCTGCAAGAAAAGGAAGAGACTGGTTTCTCAAATTAGCCGATGAACGGTCATCGGCTGCGGGACTGCAAAACGCCACGGTCGAGAGAAACAGTAATGGCCCGATTCGTTACTATCGGACTTGGTGTGGCAAGCGGGAGGATGGAAATTGGATTAGTGAAAGGAGAAATTGAAAGAACAATTCTCATTAATTCAAAAGAGCGGCTTTACAAGAAGAGCCGATGGCTCTCAAAAGAGGGATCTGGTGCCTAGTGCACTACTACTGCTAGTCCTACTCTACTAGTCGTCGCTGTCCCCGTCATCACCGTCGTCGAGGTCGTCGGCGCCGCTCCCGGAAGCTCCTCGCCGCCGCTGCCCCGGCCGTCGGCCGGGGCTTCCTCCTCCTCCTCGTCATCATCATCATCCTCGCTATCCGCCCAGCCTGCGGAAGCGCTTCGTTGGAGGATACCCAATGGAGGAGGAGGAATCATCTTCCTCCTCCTCATCTTCTTCTTCCTCGTCGTCATCGTCGTCCTCGCTGTCCGCCCACATGCGGGAGCGCTTATTCGGCGGAAGCCTGGCGGAGGGGGAGGCCTTGGTCCTCTCCGCTTCTCCTCCCTTCTTCTCCTTGTCAGAGGAGATGGGGTGCGCCCCGGAGCGGGGATCGTCCTCTTCCTTGTTCTTCGGCAACGGTTGGAGAGAGAGGCCTGAAGCGGAGGAAGAAGAGGAAGACATGGCTGCAGGAGAGAAGGGTTTTTTGGTTTGGCGAACAGAGCAGAGCAAGGGGGTGGAGTGGTGAACCGTTTGGCACGGATAAATAAAGAGAGTGTAGTGGAGATTTAATGCCATGACGGTTCTCGAGGACGCGATGCCGAAATTGACAATTCATACAGGGAAGCCCAGGAGGCAAGGCATCATGATGAAGATTC
>NC_061511.1:252829662-252958690 GCF_022539505.1 Lolium rigidum
TGCGGCTATGTCGAGTGTGGAGGAGGGCGGTGGGAGGTAATGTAATGCAGCTAGTTTTTACATGACAACATGGAGACTTGGGAGCAATGAGTAGGTGCTCTGTGTCTTACATAGAAATTGGTAGTGGGAGTGTAGGTCAGAATTTATTATATTGGCTCTCGTGTAAGTGCATCATAATATTTTGTGTTACGATTGTTCAAAGACCCATAGTGGGTGACCTAGGTTGGCTTTGATAGTCACACACTTCGGTAACATGATCCGACATGACCGGTCTCTAGCATGGGATTTTGCTAAACCCATCAAGAACCTCGCTTAGATTCCGTAACACATTCATATATGCTATCCCTTACCTGAATGATGGAGCTACCGGTAGGGCGTGACCTTGATTCTACGTGATTTATTCATATTTTGTGGTGGCTCGTTTGACGAAGAAAAAACCAGGAAAGAGTTGTTGGGCCATGTTGTGTGCCTCTTGGGCCACATGGGCCTAGCTATGCGTGGAGCTGTCCGTTTGTGTCTTAGAGGCGAGCGACGAGACAAGAGGCACATGTGCACATGTACCTTGTTGTATTATGCGGCCTATACAACTGAGAGATGGTTGAGATGGCTCTCTCATCAGACGAGAGCATCGAATGGAAGTGGACGGAACGTGAGCTCTGAAATGATGTCTGCTATGTGATTTCTGATCAAGGTTTCATTCGTTTCTGACTTCAGAATCCGAAAGTGAACCAGTTGCCTTTATCGCTCGGTAACAGTGAACTATTTGGCCTTTATTTAAGTACTAATAAAAGGGATGGGCTGGGCCATAGCCTTCATCGTTCGTAGATGGCATAACCTTTTTGGAAAATGAAGTGGGCCTGTAATTTTATTGGTAGATAGACCTAGGTTTTTATTATGGAGAAGGTGCTTTTGGATTTGTTGACGTGGGAATGGCTAGCTATTTTAGGTGCTAGCAACATCATCCCCATCGAAAACAAAAGGCTAGCAACCATATTGAAAATACCAACATGGTTCTCAACAAGGATGAAATCTCTTCCATCAGTTGCTTTGGCATGCGTGACGTAGTATGTATTAGAGGGAGTATAGTTCCTTATGGAGATTTTCCTGAAGTATACATGAAGTATTGAAGGTAGTCATCTGGTCTTTAGGCCCCGTAGAATGGACTATGTAGTAAAACTAACGATACTACTTTAAAAAGTGCTTTGATTACAAATATTAAGTAAGATATAAACTACGATTCACTAGTTTTTGAATTTTTCATTATGTTATATTTAAATATGTGCATCGTTGTATGTAGATGTGGACATGTTTTACATGATGACCGTGTTTTCTAAATGATTTTATTGGTTTCTTGAGAATGCATTCATATATTTCACCATGTCGCCCGTGTACTATTCATGGCCACCCTATATTATTTATGCCAACCGAACAAGCGTAGTAAACTAGCATTTGACGTTTGCTTCCCTTGAAGTATTGAACTTACAATTTTCGCAAAACTCAGTTTTACCCAAAAGAGAGAAACCATCAAATAAGTTCTTCAAATTGTATGACTGTTTCTAAACCAATACAAATTTTAATCTAGATTTTGTGTCACTTTGTTTGTTCAGAAGTCTGTAAGATCTGATGTTTTTTTTCTGAAATTACATGCAAACAAAGATTACAATAAAGTTTTTTGAACATTTATATAATTCAGACGCAATAATCACTCATCAAATGAAGCACAAACGACGCAACGCATTTAAGCCACTGCCTAAAAAATACACACTCATTATTTTAACATTTTAAATAAATTAACCATTGATTAATTCCATCTTCTTGTTCAAATATTTCACAATTAATGAGCATCACTAAAGATCTACAATATGAGAAGATTTTGAAAGCCATATCAATTCTAATGATAATTTTTACATGCGCAAGGCATTGACCGATCCTCGTGACTGTTTCGCCTAGTCAAAGCGTACATAAATAAACTCTCAAATCTAGGATGCATATGATTACAAAGTAAAATGATGACCCACAAAGAAGTGTATCCATAGTAGTATTTGGGATGCCTAGCATAAGTAAACATGCTTTATTATTTTTTGACCTATATTACACCAAAATCTTGAAGCATATATTTATGGCACAAAATCTTGTCCCCGTGTCTGAAACCTAGTTTATTTCTTTCATCAATTTCTTACTCTAAAAGGAAAGGAAAATTAGATACCCCACCGCGACAGGGCTTTTCTAGCTCAAACAAGCTTGATTGATTTGTACAATTCAATATTTTGGTATGACTAAACAAGAGGTTCAGGTTACAATTATCAAGGATCCAATGTACCTTTGACAATTATGACATGTGATTGTATAAATTCTACTGTTTGGTCAGTTCGTTATGTTAAGACAAAAAGTAAATAGGTAAGTTATAGGTGCTAAAATAAACAAAGGGGTCGATTTTCAGTTGGTATCGTTTCCCTAACCCCAACAATTTTGGTATACAAATGTTCTCCATGGATTACACAACACCGTTGTCCCATGGAATAGTTTCTTCATCGTGATGGTTTATTGCTTTTTTATCCTAAAATTAGGCATCCGCAATAGAACTTTAAATAATCTTAGGGTTCATATGGATCAACTATTGCTCATGTTTGCTTCGCCAGGAATGTCGATTGGGATATGCTTAAAACATTATTATATATATATAGGTACTAATGTGGCATCGTGAAAATCATGTAAACAATGTGTTGTTGATGTTATATCCTATAGGAGATCATGTACTCCGAGTATATAATGAAAAGAATTCCACCCTATTTAATTTTTATATAGTTTGGTTTGGTACTAGATTTTTTGCTAGATCCCTTGCTATATTGTTGTATTTCTTTCTTCGTGTTGGTCCCTAAATAATGATTTTATTGCCACACACTTCCCAGTCATGGTGAAATGCAATCCAAATGTGATTAAGTCTTGGCACTAGTATTTCAAAACAAATTGTTTGACTTGATTACACAAAAGAAGATTGGTGCATGCTGCTATTAATACATGAATAATATTCAAAGATACTCCCCAAGCCTGCAATATTTCCTTTAAAGTGGACATGAGCTCCAACCTTGTATGAGAAGCAGCCATCCAAAAGGATTCACGCTTTGGATATTATGAACCGACTATTCGTGACAACGTGAAAATAAGGTAGCTAGATATGTTCATTAAATTATAATGAGAAAAAACATCAAAGTGGTACTAGTTTGTGCTCTTTCCATCAGTATATTTGTTAAATCTCATACATGTTGGATCAATGGTGTGAAAGTAGAGTTGGTGACAACGATCACCGAACACCTTTTAGGTACAAACAACAGATGGAGTGACCTTTGTGATATTATATATCGTCATACCACTTTTGTCGGATCTCTACGTGTGTGACTGACCATGCGAAAGTGGTTGATGACGATCATCTATCCCGTTTGAGAGAGAAGCAACATAGTAGGTGAGTTTGGATCTATCACCATCAATCTATTTGGCGGAACTCATGGTGTATGATGTATCTGTGAAGAAAAGTTGTCGTCGACGAGCACCAAACTTGTACAAGAAACAAACGCCCATGTAGGTGTCGTTTGTTCTATTATCATCAGATTATTTGTCGGGTTTGATGCATCCCATGTGAAAGGCAAGTTGTTGATGAGGGTCACCGATTTAGTCTGTGTGACAAACAAGTTGGTGTAATTTGGTCCATTACCGTCATATGCCATTTGTCATATCGCATAGTGCATGATGGACCTTGTGAAGGAAGTCGATGACGACAAACACAAGGCTTGTAGAAACAACAAACATCCAGGTAGGTGCACTTTGTGTTATCATCATCATACTATTTGGTGGATCTAGAAGAGCAGTTCTCACAAAAGAGAAGCGTGCGGTAGGAAATTTGTGTTAGCGTGTAAGTTTGCTCCTCTAACTTTCGTTTAGCTAGAGTATGAGAAATTGTGTTCAACTAATTGAAAATTCAAGTTAAATAACCTCTCAACATTATGTTTCCATCCGCTTCGTCTTTTTTTTTGTTGGGACACCTTCTCTATCTAGTGTCGTCCCTCTATGGCCCTTCTTTCTTTTGTTTCAAAGTTATGAGAAGAAAGCGTCGACAAGAACACATGGATTCCTTCATTTCATAAATTCATGAACAAACTGAATGGGCATCCTTGAAATAAGAGCATAAATGATGCAATCACTTGATCAACCATGAGGCCAAAGCTCATTAGATATTTGACATCTAAAATTGTGGCTATTGTACATAAGTATTTGCTCCTGTCTGCCAATTAAACTCCAATATTACAATTGTAAAATACATTGGTGGCCTAAAGTTGAAACAAACAACGAAGAGAGTGAGTGTATTTTCTGCTATTATCTATCATGGGGATATTCGACGGATCTTCTACTGTAGGTATGTATATGTGAAAGGCAACATGCATGCTCATGACGGGCACCGAACTCGCTTGAGGATACAATTAACCGAGTAAGTCCATTTTATGATACCGTCAGACTATTTGTCGGATCTCATATTTTTGCTAGTGACCATGCGAACGCAAGCTATTGACGATGGTCACCGCCACACCACACATGTATACAAAACAAAAGTAGGTAGCCGCGCTATCTTCTATTATCATATGATTATCTATGGGATATTGTAGAAAATAATATGCTTAAAAGTGTCGGCGCTTATTTCTTTTTATATAGTAGGAAATAATAATTAGATTGACATTGGTGATGTACTCCCTATGATGGGTTTTTACTAGCGTTATTTCCTAGCATTATGTTAACCAGACACAACATTCGTTGAGTACTACACTATATATAGCGTTACACCGACGTGTACCTTCAAAACTAACATCAATAATTCAGTCAGCAGAACAACCATGGAAATGCGGTCTCATTGTACCAACATCCAGCATTGAGCGTTCTATACATAGTCACTAGCTCTACCCACCCTGAGTTAAAGTTGGTTTGGACTTTGGAGTAGTCATCATCTCCTGAATATCACAGTAACACTGATAGGACGCAGAGTATCTGTGTAGGCACCTAGCCGAGACTCGTGGATAGCCATATATACCTGGATTTTCATCACGGAACATGCCACAAAGAGCAACTACGTGAAGCCTGCATAGTTGCCTAATCAGGTGACAAGTGACAGCACCAAAGCTGGATGCCTCGAATTTGGACGCTGATGATAGTGCGCCAGATTAGGAAGTCTGCCCAAGGGATCAACGCAGCTCGTAATTCACCATGTGCTGTTGAAACCTGTATATTTTATTTTTAAAACTCGGATCTATCGCTTCCGTCAAGCTGCTTTGAACACATGTTCGAATGGACGGCGGCCGAAACACGCACGGGTGATGCAACATGATGAACAACATGACAAAAGAAGAACCAAGAACGCCGACAAAAGGACAATTGTCACCAGGACAGATGTAATACTGAATATATTTGACGGCAGGATGAGAATGGGGTGTGAAAAAGCCATGCCACTGTCATGGACTCGATCTAAATAAGGAAAGGAGTAAAACTACGCGGTGGATAATAATGCTGTAATCATTTCCAGCCTATGTTTCTTCCTTAACATGTCACACACGACAAGGGACACGATTATTCGACATTACAGCTATAGATTTTCCGAATCGCAGGATCCAGCCAAGCTAGCAAGCTTTTCCCCTGCATCCACGGGGGGGGACGGCGGCGGGTTTCAGCTCAGCTCCGGCCGGACCGGATTCTTGATATTGCCCACGACGGATCACGGGGAGGTGATGTCGTGGATGCTCTTGCGCTTGGTGTCGCCGCGGCTGGCGGCGCTGGCCTGGCGGATGAAGTACTTCTGGGCGTGGCTGGCCACCTGCGTCGGCGTCCTCGTCTTCACCGACCACCGCGAGATGTTCCTCCAGTCGCCGCGCCCGTACCTCTCCAGCCCCTCCAGGAACAGCCTGCCCAAACGAAACGAAAACGAAGAAGAAGAAATGGTCGGTTAACCTAGATCGCATGGTTGGTACAGTAGATCTCGGACATGGCAGGGTGGGCCATGGGGATCTAGAGATTTGACGTGGAAAGATCCGGCGAAGTATCTTGGACCTCGAAGGACGCACCGAAGAAGACCAGGTGAAAAGGACAAGAACGAAAAACCAACAGGGAGTTGAGAATTTGACGGCGCGTACCTGTGCTCCTCCTCGGTCCAGGGCACGCCTCTGCGGCGCTCGTCGCTGCTGCCGCCGCGTCCGCGGAATCGCCCTAGTCCGCTTCCGCTTGCGCCGCCAGCCCCCCGCCGCCGGCCGCTTCCTCCTCGTCCCAGGACGCGGGGGTCTCGACCAGGCCGAGCTCGATGAGTTCGACGTCGGCCACGAGCGCCTGGTAGTGCTCCCAGGCCTCCTGCGCCGTGCGCCCCGGCAGCTGAGCCGCCACGTAGATCCACCGGCTCGGCACGTTCTCCGGGACGTGCACCAGCGCGGTCTCGAACACCTTGTCCTCCGCCTTGGTCCACGGCCTCGGCTGCGGCGGTGGCGGCGGAGGAGGCATCATGATCTGCTGAGGCTGCAGAGGCGGCGGCATCATGATCTGCTGAGGCTGCAGAGGCGGCGGCATCATGATCTGCTGAGGCTGAAGAGGCGGCGGCATCATGATCTGCTGAGGCTGCAGCGGCGGCGGCACCGTCATCTGCTGAGGCTGCAGAGGCGGCGGCACCATCATCTGCTGAGGCAGCGGCGGCGGCGGCATCAGGATCTGCTGAGCCTGAGCCTGAGCCTGAGCCTGAGCCTGAGCCTGAGGCTGAGGCTCCGCCGGCGCCCACGAGGACGAAGCGCCACCCATGCCCATGCCGAAGCCGTAGAAGAAAGCCATTCCGCGTCGGGTCCCTGGAGGGCGCAACAACTTACCGTTTCTAGCCTTGCTTTGCGATTGACTTTGGCCCGAGTTTGGTGGTCTGGGTCGGGAAATGGGCGCCCTTATAAAGGATTTTGGAGCGAGGGTGGCCGGCGGGAGGGCGGGATCCTGTGTGTGCCCCGCGCGCGCACACGTTTTGGGCATGACGGCCCTGCGGTGGCACCGCATCGCGCTACGCGTGTACCGTGTACCGTGCAGCCACCCACAGTGGTGAACGGTGATCTGAAGGTGTAACTATTTTTTACGGAACATACAGGTCCAACTTGTCACGTCTAATATTATTTATAACCGATGCACCTGATTAAGGTTGCAGTTTCCCATATCAACGGAAAAAAGTCACTTTATGTATTAATATGGTGCTAAAATCTACAAATTACAAATTCATATGGGACATAAGCTCAATAGGCCTACGAACAGTGAGCTGAGTTTGGTTGCTCGCATGGGTTTTTTTCCCAATTTTCGTTTTGGCCCGCTAGATGTTGCATAAGGGAAAACGTGGGATGTACCTGTTTTTGCACTTCGATTGGATGCCAACAAAGACACATGAGCACATCATTTTGTCCACATTGTTTGGTTGGCCACAATTCGGGTTTTTAACTGGGCTGATACAACACACTATGTTTGGGAGCCCACATAAGGCCGATATAGTCACCTTGCACCTCTATGTGGTGAGCTTACCATATGCGAGATCAGGGTTTAGTATCTCACATGTGATCACACGTGATTAGAACAACAACAAATACATGATCCACAATACTAGACCGACGATGATGACGTCCTTGAGCCTAATACCTCTGCCACGAGCCGCGATCTTCGGAGCTCCACACGCTTCAGTGCGAGATAGTTCCTAGGTTGTTGCGATAAGAACTCAGAATGAGCTTTTTCTGCATCCTCTATAGTCTTACACCTTTTGTGGAGGTTGTACTTGTAACCCGTCAATTGTGGGTTGCAGTCCTCCCATGACTTGTAAACGCCTGGAACCCTCCCATAGCACACGCCGTACCAAATGTATTTCTACAAGGATAGAACATATGAACTCATAAGGAACGGAGGTAGGCAAATAAAGTTCATAACACAACCTATTCAACATAAGCATGCATGCTCATATAGGCAAAAGCATCGTAAGTTTAATCTACCGGATACGAAGGTGTCATTGTACTATGATCGTACTAATGATCGCACAAGCTACTAAGGTGTCATCCTACCACCATATCAAAAGAGTGTAATCCTACCACCGCAAGTTGACCATCATGTGAGGGGTTAGTACATACCACATCACATATCATGCATGTCTTCGCATAAGTTTTCGTCAAGTCCTAGCTACTTTAAAATGTATGACCAACATAGTCAGCATCATCATCCTGCATGCATCACCACCACCACATCACCAGAGAGCACTACACATAGTAGTGCTTGTCCAGGAAGGTCCTAAGACAGAGCTCCATGTGGTCCTCTACCATCTGAACAAAGCCATTGCAGTGTGCCATGTTGTAGAAGAGGTGGCCCAGAACCACCATCAGAACCTCTGGGGTGAAACCACCGGCTTCCATGACGTCGAAGTAGAGGCCTAGGTGCAGATCAAAAGGGGAAGCATTGGTCATGGCGACCTCCATTGCTTTCATGGACTTGCTCATGCATGTAATGTGGACCATGTTGTCCTCTCCGAAGACTGACATCTTCCTCCTCCTACGTGGATCAGCAAAAGCAAGACTAGTAGCAACACTTGGTGAAGGAACCTGACCATAGTCGTCTTCGACAACGACGATCTCAGAGTACCTAGGTGTCTATATACTCAAGGCAATGTGTACCAAGAAGCTCACTAGAGCCCATGACATACCTGCATTTGGAAAGGCGAAATGAGAAGATCTGCTGCATGCATGTGGCTGTAGTTGCCATCTTGTTCAAGTGCTCGATGTCCTTAGGGTGTTCCTAAGGCAAGGGAGTTAGACTTTGTTAGTTGTGCCAGGTTAAAAAAAAAAGGAAATTGTGGCAGGTTATGAACCGGTGAAAAGTGTTAGTACCGAGACATCGCCTCTGTAGTGCTCTTCCTCCATGATAATACTATGAGTGTCCTCATCCCAGGTGGCATCGCTCAGGTCTCTCATCTTGGAGACATGGGACCACCTGGATCTCGACTTACGCATGTGGTTGTACACCTTCTATGGGGATCCCTCCAACCATCATTACTCAAACACCTTCTTCCCAACGTGGACCTCCTTGAACCCTTTTTATATCCTCATGCCACTCTTGATGATGTCACACATCATGTTGAGGGTGATAGTGGACATGAATGGAGGCCACTTCATATTGTCCTTCACCCCCTTCAAGCCTCATGTGATGTGGGATTTACCTGCCTTGATCGCCTTCCTCCCAGCAAGCATGCATGGTAGCATCAAGATTCTCATCAAGGTCCACTACAATAGAATGCATTCCCTACGCTGATATGATCTATATATGCATCCCATGGATAACTGAGCATTGGCAGCGGGCTGTCCAAGTTCTCAGGAAAAAAGGAGGGAAAGTCATCGGTATCAAGTAGGGCCTGGGTGAAGACATCGTGGGTATATACCTACATTGGGGACAGTTTGAACTACAACATTGTAATGGACAAGAAGAACTACTACATCATTGATAAGAACTGCAGAAAGTAGAAGGCTACACATGAGCAAGATGTAATGTATATCTACAACAATGGCATACATAATCGACATATATACCTTGACATGAGAAATATTTTAGCAACTGACATAGGTATGCCTACAGGGCATGTCGAATAAGTACCCCTAGTCCATAGGAAAGTAGGAAGCCCATGGACTCAAAGCTTTGGAGGCCCAGAAGAGTGGAGATCCTCAAATTAGGAAGCTAGAGTTATTATAGAAAACTTGTATCAATATAGGGAAAGGGCCAACGCGGCCCGATACTTTCTAACTTGTACGACACAGAAAAGCCTCGGTTTCACCTCCTATATAAAGGGGAAGCCGAGGGTGAAAGAAAGGACCGAAACATTGTAACCCTAGCCACCTTTGTTTGGCTGAACCTTCGATATATACTTGCCCTCTACTTCTTACGAACCCTAAGTCTACAATACATAGGCATTGACGAGTTAATCCCTCGTCAATTGGCGCCATTCGTGTGGATTGGAGGTTGCAAGGTTATGATCTCGATGGCATCGTCAACATCATCATCGACAGCGAGTAATGCGATGGAAGGAGGTAAACGACTCCAACCTGATCTCGTCGATTTTGTTCCTCACCCTCCCGCCCATTTGCAGGCATATGCCAATCTGGAGGAGTCAACAGAGATGACGTTTGGGAGCTTTCGCTTCCTCGTCGGGAAAGAATGATCGCACCACTTTTTGGCACCGGTTTATTCGAGACCGTTGGCGGTTGAGCCCAATTACACGGGATCATCAACATCGTCCGTTGAGTCAGGTGACGAAGAAGTTTTGCCGCCACGCTTCACCAAGCCTGCCGACGGCGGAATACTCGCCGATCTATTCGGTGATATGACTTTCCGGTCGGTCACGGAAACCGATCTATCTCAAGACAGCGACTCGGAAAGCTTCACCAACTTCAACTTCACCAACACCACCAACTCCACTACTATCAGGGAGGTCTTCGCCGACCTATACGGCGATGTTACCTATCCTGAGTTCGATGAAAGCACAACTGCGACATATCACCAAATTTATGTAATCACGGGAGCAGGCCATGAAACTGACGAAGAATCTGAGGCTTTCGACGATCTGGGCAACCCTTACGTCGATTCCACAGATCTTAGGCATGGAACAGGAAGCAAGTATATTGGAGCTGAACCACGAGAAAAAGTGCAGCTGTCACAGGAAGCATGGGACAGAGCTAGAAGAGCTATAAATGGCACGGAACCGATGACTACACAAGCTTCGGCAGCAGCGCTACAAGCATATCAATATAAACTTACTCGTTCCAGACACGAGTTGGAAAAACTGCAGCAGAAACTCGACGAAAGAAGGGCTGCAGCAGACGCTTCCAGCGAGCACAGAGCTAACTTGAATCAGCACCCGAGAAACTCAGCATATAATCAGAGAGATAGCCGCGGAAGGTCTCGGTTGGCAGGCATACCCGAAGCTGAGCAAGATAATCTGATCCAAAACCTTGACATGTCCTTCATGTCGATAGATACGAGAGGACATATAATCCCGAAAATGCCAGAGGCAGGATACATGGCAACACACGCATATCTGATGTCATCTAGACCACCTCAATGACACCCTCGGTCATCGTTGTATCAAATGGCTATGACAGGAGTCGGTGTCATGGGTGTGGCAATAGCAGGAAGAGAAATAGTACAACAACCCGAAAGTGGTCCACGCCAAAATAGTCCAAGAAAAAATAGACCCTGGCGCACCGTGGCGGCAACTCGAGATGGTCCAAGAGAAGGCGATGCGAGAAACACCACAACTCAAGATCGAGTTACAGAGCACAAGAGGAAAGAGGTCAAGAAAATAGAACCCGAGAAAGTCGCCAGGCAGCAGAGGATAATGATGGCGTGTAGATGACACGTCCGTTGGGAACCCCAAGAGGAAGGTGTGATGCGCACAGCAGCAAGTTTTCCCTCAGTAAGAAACCAAGGTTATCGAACCAGTAGGAGCCAAGAAGCACGTTGAAGGTTGATGGCGGCGGAGTGTAGTGCGGCGCAACACCAGGCATTCCGGCGCCAACGTGTAACCTGCACAACGCAATCACAGAACTTTGCCCCAACGTAACAGTGAGGTTGTCAATCTCACCGGCTTGCTGAAAACAAAGGATTAGATGTATAGTGTGGATGATGATGATTGTTTGCGAAGAACAGTAAAGAACAATTGCAGTAGATTGTATTTCAGATGTAAAGAATAGGACCGGGGTCCACAGTTCACTAGTGGTGTCTCTCCCATAAGATAAACGAGATGTTGGGTGAACAAATTACGAGTTGGGCAATTGACAAATAAAGAGGGCATAACAATGCACATACATATATCATGATGAGTACTATGAGATTTAATCAGGGCATTACGACAAAGTACATAGACCGCTATCCAACATGCATCTATGCCTAAAAAGTCCACCTTCGAGTTATCATCCGAACCCCCTCCAGTATTAAGTTGCAAACAACGGACAATTGCATTAAGTATGGTGCGTAATGTAATCAACACAAATATCCTTAGACAAAGCATCGATGTTTTATCCCTAGTAGCAACGAGCACATCCACAACCTTAGAACTTTACATCACTGTCCCAGATTTAATGGAGGCATGAACCCACTATCGAGCATAAATACTCCCTCTTGGAGTCACAAGTATCAACTTGGCCGAGCCTCTACTAGCAACGGAGAGCATGCAAGAACATAAATAACATATATGATAGATTGATAATCAACTTGACATAGTATTCAATATTCATCGGATCCCAACAAACACAACATGTAGCATTACAAATAGATGATCTTGATCATGATAGGCAGCTCACAAGATCTAACATGATAGCACAATGAGGAGAAGACAACCATCTAGCTACTGCTATGGACCCATAGTCCCGGGGTGGACTACTCACACATCGATCCGGAGGCGATCATGGCGATGAAGAGACCTCCGGGAGATGATTCCCCTCTCCGGCAGGGTGCCAGAGGCGATCTCCTGAATCCCCCGAGATGGGATTGGCGGCGGTGGCGTCTCTGGAAATTTTTCCGTATCGTGGCTCTCGGTACTGGGGATTCGCGACGAAGGCTTTAAGTAGGCGGAAGGGCAGGTCAGGAGGCGTCACAAGGGGCCCACACGCTAGGGCGGCGCGGCCCCAGCCTTGGCCGCGTGGCTCTAGTGTGTCGCTACCTCGTGGCCCCACTTCGTTTCCTCTTCGGACTTCTGGAAGCTTCGTGGAAAAATAGGACCCTGGGCGTTGATTTCATCCAATTTCGAGAATATTTCCTTACTAGGATTTCTGAAACCAAAAACAGCAGAAAACAGCAATCGGCTCTTCGGCATCTCGTCAATAGGTTAGTGCCGGAAAATGCATAATAATGACATATAATGTGTATAAAACATGTGAGTATCATCATAAAAGTAGCATGGAACATAAGAAATTATAGATACGTTTGGGACGTATCAGATAACGATGAAGACGTGTGTGGACTCCCTTGCTTTACTTGAAGGGTTCGCAAAACTCAAGTACCCACTAGCTTCAAACTACCCGACAATTATAAAAAGTTCTACGGACTTCAACATCCGGAGGACTGGTTGGTCGACTATCTGGAAATAGTGAAACTGATGGGCGACACGAGAGCGACAACTATGCAAAGCATCCAAGTCCACCTCACAGAGCCGCAAGATCTTGGATG
This sequence comes from Lolium rigidum, assembly GCF_022539505.1. NCBI lineage: Eukaryota > Viridiplantae > Streptophyta > Magnoliopsida > Poales > Poaceae > Lolium > Lolium rigidum. Next base: position 252,842,899 of record NC_061511.1, read on the forward strand.
AGGAAGTTTCCAGAAGGATCTATAGATAGCTGGGAAACCTTTGAGGACCTGTTCGTGAAGAAATTTTGGTCCACTTGCAAAAAACTAGCGTCAATAGAGCAGTTAAGGACATGTAAGCAAAAACCAAACGAGTCGATCAGACTGTATATCCAGCGGTGGAGTATCATCAAAAATTCGGCTGAGCACGTGTCTGATGAAAGGGCAATCGATGCATTTATCGCGGGCATCCGTAGAAGGGATCTCATCAAAGAATTGGGAAGCTCCAACCCAAGAACGGTAGCAAATAGGTGGGTTGATGGTGAAGATGCTGTCCACAATATACGACAGCAATCACCCGAGGAAGATCGCAATATAAACAACAACCAGCACATGCGACGTTTCCGCAACTTCGCGGAATACGACGGACCCGACCAAGTATCGGCTGGCTTCTGAGGTAACAATGGTGGAAACCATCGCGATGATTATCACAGGAGCAATGAGCAACGAAGTGATAATAGAGATGTACCATGTTCCAGCAGACAAAACAGTCGACCCAGGTTTCCGCGGCCATACAATGTGCAACCCGAAGAACTTTTGAACGGGCCGTGCCAAAAGCACTTCTACACCGACTCTGACGGAAGAAGACAGTCGGGTCACCTTCAGAAAGACTATTGGACATTTCAAACTTTGCAAAGAGCAACAGAGAGCAAGCAGGCAGAGGCAATAAGAAGAGGATACACACAAGGGCCAAGGAGTGAGGTGCATGTACCATTGCCATCACCACCCACAATCACCAGCGCGAACCAGCATCAGTTGCAAATTGCAGGTCCTCCAAACACCAATGATGATTTCACCCATACAAGGGGAGCAGTGTTGATGATCCAGAAGGGCAGATTGTCGAATAGGTCACAGAAGCTGATCTCGCGACAAGTAAACATGGCAGTGTTGGCACCCCCACCAACCATCGAGTATCTAAATTGGTCAGGTCAACCGATAGGATTCACCGTAGAAGATCATCCGCCACAGGTGTCGCGGCCAGGACACTCAGCAATGGTGATACCAGCAGTTGTTGAAGGATATGATGTCTCTCGCATATTCATCAATGGAGGAAGCACCATAAATCTCATTTATGCAGATACGTTAAGGAAGATGAACATCTCACTGGCTAACCTGGCGCCAACAGACACACATTTTCATGGCATCATGATACATCTCAAACGTATCTATAATTTTTGATGCTCCATGCTTGTTTTACACCAATTTGTATATGTTTTGATCATGCTTCGTTGCACTTTTATACATTTTCCGGCATTAACCTATTAACAAGATACCACAGTGCTTGTTCTCTATTTTCTGAAGTTTTATATTTCAGAAAAGTTGTACAGGAAATATACTCGAAATTGGATGAAACAAAAGCCAAAGTCAATATTCTCGAAACGAAGATACAGTCCAGATGGGTGATGTCTACGTGTGCTTCTATCCTTGTAGACAGTGTTGGGCCTTCAAGAGCAGAGGTTTGTAGAACAGCAGCAAGTTTCCCTTAAGTGAATCACCCAAGGTTTATCGAACTCAGGGAGGTAGAGGTCAAACATATCCCTCTCAAGCAACCCTGCAATTAAGATACAAGACACCTAATACACTTGTCAGATGTATAGGTGCACTAGTTCGGCGAAGAGATAGTGAAATGCAAGTAATATGGATGATTATAAGTAGTAATTGCAATCTGAAATAAAAATGGCAGCAAGCGAACATGTAGCAGAACTTGTTGGAAACGGTGTTTCAATGCTTAGAAACAAGGCCTAGGGATCATACTTTCACTAGTGGACACTCTCAACAATGATCACATAATTGAATAAATAAATGCTACTCTCAAAAACTCTCTTGTTGGATAACAAACACCATTCATTATGTAGGGCTGCAAAAGCACACCTCAAGCCGGAGTAAACAAGCTCGAAAACGTCATAAAGGAATCACACACGATGCGCACACTGTCACCATCACACCGTGGAGAGTGACTCCGGAGTTCATATTAAAGTAACCTCTAAAGTGCATAATAGACAAGAGTAACTTCTACATATTCAACTAGATTACAAAGCTCATGATCACATAAAGATCACACCATGGGAGAGAGAGATGAACCACATAGCTACCGGTAGAGCCCTCAGCCTCGGGGGAGAACTACTCCCTCCTCATCATGGGAGGCATCAACGGCGATGAAGATGGCGATGGAGTCGATGGAGATGGATTCCGGGGGCACTTCCCCGTCCCGACGGCGTGCCGGAACAGAGACTTCTGTCCCCCGAACTTGGCTTCGCGATGGCGGCGGCTACGTAACTTTTTGTGGAGATAGACCGGGGCTCCTAGGGTTTTTACTTCTGGGAGAATATATAGGCGGAAAGGCGGCCTCGGAGGGGCCCCAGGGTGCCCACACCACATGGTGGCGCGGCCAGGGGTGGGCCCGCGCCATGGCATGGTGTGGGGGCCCCTTGGCCCCCCTCTGGCCCTTCTCGCGGCTCTCGCGGGTCCGTCTCGGCAAAATATTGACTTCTGTCTTCGTGGGGTCCAATTCCGAGAATATTTCCTGTGTAGAATTTCTGAAACCAAAAACAGCGGAAAATAGGAACTGGCACTTCGGCATCTTGTTAATAGGTTAGTCCCGGAAAATGCATAAAAATGACATAAAGTGTATATAAAACATGTAGCAATTGGTATAATATAAGCATGGAACATCAGAAATTATAGATACGTTGGAGACGTATCAAGCATCCCCAAGCTTAGTTCCTACTCGCCCTCGAGTAGGTAAACGATAAAAAGAATAATTTCTGAAGTGACATGCTACCAACATTATCTTGATCAATACTATTGTAAAGCATATTAGATGAGTGAAGTGACTCAAAGCAATGGTCTATAGTTTGCTAACAAAAAGATAATGACTAAACAACTGAATCATATAGCAAAAACTTTTCATGAATAGTACTTTCAAGACAAGCATCAAAAAGTCTTGCATAAGAGTTAACTCATAAAGCAATAGATTCTTAATAAAAGGTTTTGAAGCAACACAAAGGAAGATTTAAGTTTCAGCAATTGCTTTCAACTTTCAACATACATATCTCATGGATAATTGTCAACACAAAGTAATATAATAAGTGCAATAAGTAAGCATGTAAGAATCAGTGCACACAGTTGACACAAGTGTTTGCTTCTAAGATAGAAAGAATTAGGTAAACTGACTCAACATAAAGTAAAAGAAAGGCCCTTCGCAGAGGGAAGCAGGGATTAAATCATGTGCTAGAGCTTTTCAAGTTTTGAAATCATGTAGAGAGCATAAAAATAAAGTTTTGAAAGGTGTTTGTTGTTGTCAACGAATGGTAGTGGGCACTCTAACCCCCTGGTCAAACAGACTTTCAAGGAGCGGCTCCCATGAAGGACGTTATCTCTACCAGCAAGGTAGATCATCCCTCTTCTCTTTTGTTTACACATGTATTTTAGTTTTATTTATAGATGACACTCCTCCCAACCTTTTGCTTTCACAAACCATGGCTAACCGAATCCTCGGGTGCCTTCCAACATTTCGCATACCATGGAGGAGTGTCTATTGCAAAATTAAGTTGCTTACTGATAAATCAGGGCAAAACATGTGAAGAGAATTATTAATGAAAGTTAATTAATTGGGACTGGGCACCCCGTTGCCAGCTCTTTTTGCAAAATTATTGGATAAGCGGATGTGCCACTAGCCCATTGGTGAAAGTCTACCCAACAAAATTGAAAGATAAAACACCACATACTTCCTCATGAGCTATAAAACATTGACACAAATAAGGAGTAATAAAGTTTTGAATTGTTTAAAGGTAGCACATGAAGTATTTACTTGGAATGGCAGAAAAATACCACATAGTAGGTAGTTATGGTGGACACAAATGGCATAGGTTTTGGCTCAAGGTTTTGGATGCACGAGAAGCATTCCCTCTCAGTACAAGGCTTTGGCTAGCAAGGTTGTTTGAAGCAAACACAAGTATAAACCGGTACATCAAAACTTACATAAGAACATATTGCAAGCATTATAAGACTCTACACTTTCTTCCTTGTTGCTCAAACACTTTTACCAGAAAATATCTAGACCTTAGAGAGACCAATCATGCAAACCAAATTTCAACAAGCTCTACGGTAGTTCTCCACTAATAGGTTTAAACTACATGATGCAAGAGCTTAAACATGATCTACTTGAGAGCTCAAAACAATTGCCAAGTATCAAATTATTTAAGACAATATACCAATTACCACATGAAGCATTTTCTGTTTCCAACCAAATAGCAATAAGTGCAACGGCTTTCAGCTTTTGCCATGAACATTAAAAGTAAAACGAAGAACACCAGTGTTCAAATGAAAAAGCGGAGCGTGTCTCTCTCCCACACAAGCATGTTAGGATCCGATTTATTCAGAGAATGAAAATAAAAAAATGAGAATAAAAGCACATAGACGCTCCAAGTAAAGCACATAAGATGTGACAGAATTAAAATATAGTTTCACTAGAGGTGACCTGATAAGTTGTTGATGAAGAAGGGGATGCCTTGGGCATCCCCAAGCTTAGACACTTGAGTCTTCTTGAAATATGCAGGGATGAACCACGGGGGCATCCCCAAGCTTAGACTTTTCACTCTTCTTGATCATATTATATCATCCTCCTCTCCTGATCCTTGAAAACTTCCTTCACACCAAACTCAAAACAATCTCATTAGAGGGTTAGTGCATAATAAAAAATTCACATGTTCAGAAAGGACACAATCATTCCCAACAAAGAAACCCACTCAAACACAGTAAAAGAGGCAATGCGAAATAAAAGGCAGTCAAAACAGAACAGTCCGTAAAGACGAATTATTTCGAGGCACTTAACATGCTCAGATGGAAAAGCTCCAATTGAATGAAAGTTGTGTACATATCTGAGGATTACTCATGAATTTTTTCAGAATTTTTATATTCTTCTACAGAGAGAAAAACTCAAATTCGTGACAGCAAAATATCTGTTTCTGCGCAGAAATCCAAATCTAGTATCAACCTTCTATCAAAGACTTTGCTTGGCACAACAATGCAAGAAAATAAAGATAAAAAGGTATTGCTACAGTAGTAACAAGCACCTTGACTCAAATATAAAACAAAAATTGCATAAATAAAATAATGGGTTGTCTCCCATAAGCGCTTTTCTTTAACGCCTTTTAGCTAGGCATAGTGATTTTTATGATGCTCACATAAAGATGAGATGAGAGTTGAAAAGAGAGCATCAAGAATCATATATAAAACCTGTTTAAATCTAACACTCTTCCTATGCATAGGATCCTTGTAAGAAAACAAGTCAATGAAGAACAAAGTGAGTAGCATAGGAAGACAAAACAAGTGTAACTTCAAAAATTTCAACACAAGGAGAGGAGACTTAATATTATTCTGATATATGAAATCGTGTCTCCCTCTCTCATAAGGACCAGTAGGTCTTAAAGTACCCAGAAAATAAAATCAAATCAAGAGAAAGCTCAAAACATTCATCATAAAGAGAAGAAATTTAGTAACATGAAGATTTCTATACCCATACTTTCCTCTCTCAAAATAATTTTCAGTGGCATCATGAATAAACTCAACAATATAGCTATCACATAAAGCATTCTTATCATGATCCACATGCATAAAAGTATCATTACTCTCCACATAAGCATAATCAATTTTATTAGTAATAATGGGAGTAAAACTATCACATCCATCATTGTAATCATCATAAATTGGAGGCATAGAATAATCATAATGAACTTTATCCTCCATAGTAGGTGGCACCAAAATACCACTATCATTATATCATCATAAATGGGAGGCAAATTATCATCAAAGAAAATTTTCTCCTCAAAACTTGGGGGACTAAAAATATCACAACCAGCTTCCCCAAGCTTAGACTTTTCCATAGCATTAAAAATAATAGTGTTCAAAGAATTCATGCTAAAAACATTGCTACAACTATTTTGCAAACAAAGTTCCATGGGTTTTTTAATTCTCTCTTCAAACACATCATGTCCTAATTCAAGATAAAGTTCATAAAGATCTCTAATTTTGTTGTTGTTTTCCATTAAGCCTAACTAGTGAAAATAAAAACAAGAAACAAAAAGATATAATTGCAGAATCTAAAGGAAATAGCTTCGAGCACTCACACACCAGCAACAGTGCTAGGAAATAGCTTAGTAGTCGGAGGATGTGAATACCTTTTACCTTACCTCCCTGGCAATGGTGCCAGAAAATAGCTTGATGTCTACGTGTGCTTCTGTCCTTGTAGACAGTGCTGGGCCTCCAAGAGCAGAGGTTTGTAGAACAGCAGCAAGTTTCCCTTAAGTGAATCACCCAAGGTTTATCGAACTCAGGGAGGTAGAGGTCAAAGATATCCCTCTTAAGCAACCCTGCAATTAAGATACAAGAAGTCTCTTGTGTCCCCAACACACCTAATACACTTGTCGGATGTATAGGTGCACTAGTTCGGCGAAGAGATAGTGAAATACAAGTAATATGGATGATTATAAGTAGTAATTGCAATCTGAAATAAAAATGGCAGCAAGCGAACATGTAGCAGAACTTGTTGAATACGGTGTTTCAATGCTTAGAAACAACGCCTAGGGATCATACTTTCACTAGTGGACACTCTCAACAATGATCACACAATTGAATAAATAAATGCTACTCTCAAACACTCTCATGTTGTATAACAAACACCATTCATTATGTAGGGCTGCAAAAGCACACCTCAAGCCGGAGTAAACAAGCTCGAAAACGTCATAAAGGAATCACACATGTTGCGCACACTATCACCATCACACCGTGGAGAGTGACTCCGAAGTTCATATTAAAGTAACCTCTAGAGTGCATAATAGACAAGAGTAACATCTACATATTCAACTAGATTACAAAGCTCATGATCACATAAAGATCACACCATGGGAGAGAGAGATGAACCACATAGCTACCGGTAGAGCCCTCAGCCTCGAGGGAAAACTACTCCCTCCTCATCATGGGAGGCAGCAACGGCGATGAAGATGGCGATGGAGTCGATGGAGATGGATTCCGGGGGCACTTCCCCGTCCCGGCGGCGTGCCGGAACAGAGACTTCTGTCCCCCGAACTTGGCTTCGCGATGGCGGCGGCTACGTAACTTTTTGTGGAGGAAGACCGGGGCACCTAGGGTTTTTACTTCTGGGAGAATATATAGGCGGAATGGCGGCCTCGGAGGGGCCCCAGGGTTCCCACACCACATGGTGGCGCGGCCAGGGGTGGGCCCGCGCCATGGCATGGTGTGGGGGCCCCTTGGCCCCCCTCTGGCCCTTCTCTGGCTCTCTAGGTCCGTCTCGGCAAAATATTGACTTCTGTCTTCGCGGGGTCCAATTCCGAGAATATTTCCTGTGTAGAATTTACGAAACCAAAAACAGCGAGAAAACGTGAAGCGGCACTTCGGCATCTTGTTAATAGGTTAGTCCCGGAAAATGCATAAAAATGATATAAAGTGTATATAAAACATGTAGCAATTGGTATAATATAAGCATGGAACATCAGAAATTATAGATACGTTGGAGACGTATCAAGGGGGGTCGAAGAGAGGCAACAGGGCGGCCACGCCATCCCTAGGCACGGCCTAGCCATGGCCCGCGCCTAGGGGTGGTGTGGGCCCCCCTGGCCTCCACCGATATCGCTCCTCCGCCTTTTTATTCATGATCTCAGGAAAAACCTAAACACCCGAGCCTCCATCCACGAAAAGTTCTGTCACGGCCGCCATTGCAGACCCTAGCTCGGGAGGGTTCTGTAGCTCTTCCTGGCACCCTACCGGAGGGGGAAATCATCGCCGGAGGCATCTACATCGCCATGCCTGCCTCCGAAGTGATGCGTGAGTAGTTCATCCCTGGACTATGGGTCCATAGCATTAGCTAGATGGTTGTCTTCTCCAATTTGTGCCTCATGTGTAGATCTTGTGATCTTCCCTACGTGATCAAGATCATCCTTATGTAATGCTACATGTTGTGTTCGCTGGGATCCGATGAATACTGAATACTATGTTGAGATCGATTATATATTCTTGTCATCTGGTATTTGTGATCTTGCATTCTCTCCGTTGCTAGTAGATACTCTGGCCATGTAGATGCTTGTGACTCCAAGAGGGGGTATTTATGCTCGATAGTAGGTTCATGCCTCTAGTTTTCTGGAAGACTGACAATGACTTCTAAGATTGTAGATGTGATGTTGCTACCAGGGAGAAAACAACAATGTTTTATACGAGGGTAATTCTATTTTTTAATTTACACACATTGCTGAATGCGATAATTTGTTGCTCGCAATTTAATACTGGAAGGGGTTCGGACGATAACCGGGTGGATTATTAGTCATAGACGCGGTTGGATTACGGTCTGTGTATTATGTTGTAATGTGTTGTGGCTATACTTCATGGGTGTACCATCGACAGTGCCTAGATCCGGCAAGCCCGGGTGGCCCGTAGACGGTGATGGTGGCGTATGGCCCATCGGGCGGCCCAGTTGCTGTAGATCAAGATGGATGAAGTCGGATCCACCTACCGAACAAGGAGCTAGATCCACCTACTGACTCTGGAAGTCGGATCCGGCTTGGGTGTATAAGGAAAGGCGGATCCTTGACGTGCACGGCAATGTAAAATTCCGTAGTTAGGTGACTTGTATTCCGGCAAGGATGCTCCGTGTAAACCCTAGATCCTGGCGCCTTTATAAGCTGGATCTTGGGAGCCCTAGAGGCACAACCACAACTCATTGTAACAACGCGAAAGTGCGATAATTCCAGACAAGCAGCAGTAGGCCCTGTCATCGCGCAGGTGTTCTGAAGCTAGGTAAATCGCGTACCACCATCCCGAGGACTCTCCGCCTGATGGCCCCTACTTCTTCACCCCCTCGTGAGGATCCCTCCTCCTAGGTAACGTTGAATAGGCAATGACAGTTGGCGCCCACCGTGGGTCCAGCGGCGTATGGAGGCCGGAACCGGGAGGGTTCCGCCATGGGAAGCTACGACGACTCCATCGCTGTGGGCCGTGTCCTTTACGCCGGGAATTTTCCGATCGTCCCTCAGGACGAGTGCTGGATTCCGACTAAGACTGACCCCATCAAGATCTCCATCATACCAATCGGTGGCATCTACATCTTCATCGGCGAGACCATCGATTACGACAGAAATGCCCTGGTAAGTCACGCTGACGCGACCGCCGCTGAGCAGGACGCAGTCGCGAAGATCTGATCTGAGACGCAGGAACTTCCTAAGGAAGATTCCGCCTTAGATCTAGAAATTTCAAAACCTACCCAATCCGCCCCTGAACAAGAAATTATGGTGGAAGACCAATGCAGATCCGCCTGGATCTCCCAAGTGTTATAAAATCAAAGGTGTCACTTCATACACTTCCTCGCACATGCCGCAGGAACCGCCCCTCCTCAGGATGGAGCTGGACCCATGCATATTGAGGCTACCGGAGACAGCGATGCTCTGGATCGGCAAGAGGATGTCGGAGACAAAGAAGAATCAATCCTTGGTAACCTAAGCTCAATCTCTAACGATGTTTCATCCATGGACACAGAAGAATACAACCGTACGAAGGAGTTGGAGGATGAGGAGAAAGATGAGGCAGAATCCGCCCCACCAAAGGAGGTCCTCGTGACCTTAACTGGGCTAGTGCCCGGAACTGACACAGAAGCGACTCCGACCAACGCTGGAATTCCAGCCCCGTCCAATTCGAAGACTCCGCAACGGATGCGTTATCGCATTGTGCCGGATCCTGGAGAAGGATGTGTCCTCCAACACGGGGAAGATATGTCCATTGAAGAGCTCGCCAGGCAAGCAGACCAAGGTGCTATTGCGAACTCGGAAATCCCGACCAAGCCAATAATTTCGAAGAAGCCGCAGACCCGGAAGCTCTAGAAGCTAAAAGGAAGGAACTATTGGCTGCCGCTGAAAGATTTGCCAACACCGCAGTAGTAATGCTAGAGGAAAGGCAAGATGCAGTGGAAGTGTTGGCCCAGGTCGAAGAGAAAGAACACACAACGGTAGAATACCTAGAGAAGGCCAAAGCACTCCAAGAACGGTGGGAAACCCTCATAGGTGACGCTGATACGTCCCAAACGTATCTATAATTTCTTATGTTCCATGCTACTTTTATGATGATACTCACATGTTTTATACATACTTTATGTCATTATTATGCATTTTCCGGCACTAACCTATTGACGAGATGCCGAAGAGCCGATTGCTTGTTTTCTGCTGTTTTTGGTTTCAGAAATCCTACAAAGGAAATATTCTCGGAATTGGACGAAATCAACGCCCAGGGTCTTATTTTTCCACGAAGCTTCGAGAAGACCGAAAGGGTTACGAAGTGGGGCGACGAGGCACCGCCACCATAGGGCCGCGCGGCCAGAGGGGGGCCCGCGCCTCCCTATGGTGTGGGCCCCTCGCGCCGTCTCCAACCCTACCCTTTCGCCTACTTAAAGCCTTCGTCACGAAAACCCCAGTACCGAGAGCCACGATACGAGAAAACATACTGAGACGCCACCGCCGCCAATCCCATCTCGGGGGATTCAGGAGATCCCCTCCGGCACCCTGCCGGAGAGGGGAATCATCTCCCGGAGGAATCTTCATCACCATGATCGCCTCCGGATTGATGTGTGAGTAGTTCACCCCTGGACTATGGGTCCATAGCAGTAGCTAGATGGTTGTCTTCTCCTCATTGTGCTATCATGTTAGATCTTGTGAGCTGCCTATCATGATCAAGATCATCTATTTGTAATGCTACATGTTGTGTTTGTTGGGATCCGATGAATATGGAATACTATGTCAAGTTGATTATCAATCTATCATATATGTTGTTTATGTTCTTGCATGCTCTCCGTTGCTAGTAGAGGCTCGGCCAAGTTGATACTTGTAACTCCAAGAGGGAGTATTTATGCTCGATAGTGGGTTCATGCCTCCATTGATTCCGGGATAGTGACAGAAAGTTCTAAGGTTGTGGATGTGCTTGTTGCCACTAGGGATAAAACATCAATGCTTTGTCTAAGGATATTTGTGTTGATTACATTACGCACCATACTTAATGCAATTGTCTATTGTTTGCAACTTAATACTGGAAGGGGTTCAGATGATAGCCTGAAGGTTGACTTTTTAGGCATAGATGCATGCTGGATAGCCGTCTATGTACTTTGTCGTAATGCCCTGATTAAATCTCATAGTAGTCATCATGATATGTATGTGCATTGTTATGCCCTCTCTATTTGTCAATTGCCCAACTGTAATTCGTTCACCCAACATGCTATTTATCTTATGGGAGAGACACCACTAGTGAACTGTGGACCCCGGTCCATTCTTTACATCTGAAATACAATCTACTGCAAACTCTGTTCTCTACTGTTCTTCGCAAACAAACATCATCTTCCACACTACACATTTAATCCTTTGTTTATAGCAAGCCAGTGATATTGACAACCTCACTGTTACGTTGGGGCAAAGTACTTTGATTGTGTTGTGCAGGTTCCACGTTGGCGCCGGAATCCCTGGTGTTGCGCCGCACTACACTCCGTCACCAACAACCTTCACGTGTTCCTTTACTCCTACTGGTTCGATAACCTTGGTTTCTTACTGAGGGAAAACTTGTCGTTGTACGCATCACACCTTCCTCTTGGGGTTCCCAACGGACGTGTGTCCAACACGCCAACAGCAGACGCCACCAGGGAAGCAGATAGGATCTGATGGGAAGCCATTCGCCCCCGCAAGATCAACTTTGCGAGCCCCACCGATCATCAGCCGCTCACAACTCCAAAGGACAATATGAAGAAGGTTGCGGAGCTTTTGGCCAAGAACGATGAGGAAATCAACATCAACCACCTCCGCACACTCCTAGCCTCAGTAATGAAGCAACAGAGTAAGGCAGATACTTCAAGCAGGTTGGAATCCAACCCGGAAATATGTGTATCCACCGCGCAGAAGGACGCCTCGGGAAGGGAGCGTTGTGACGAAGAATCGCGCACCGGATCCACGGAGCGCAGAAGACGAACCAGAGAACATCCAAATCCGATCCCCGTACCTTCGAAAACACCTCCGACGGACCCAAACAAGGGAAAGGATCCGATGTACACTGGAAGGGACAAGTACCGGAACCCATCATCTCCGCCCCGGACCCCGCATCCTCCTCCGCCACCTCGTCGACGTAGTCCAGCTGGAAACACCAGACCCCATGGGCCTGGTGGAATTAACATCTGCGAAACCGTGGCCCCTTAGAGGCATCAGAACAAGGAGCGCACGCAGGAGCCGCGTCGGAGCCGGAACGAAGAGCGCGAGCCTGAGCCACGCAGAATTCGGAATGAGGGAGGCAACCGCCATCATGGAGAAGGTAGCCACCGAAGCCGGAGTCAGCAGCAAGAAGGGTACAGAGAATCTGAAGGCGGAAGCAAAAGGTCTCATCGGCCCCCTCGCAAATCTCCCTCCCCACCACCTAGTGGAGGAGGTGGAGGCGAGAGATCTCGCTCTCGCTCAAAGTCTCCCGCTGATACGTCTCCAACGTATCTATAATTTCTTATGTTCCATGCTAGTTTTATGACAATACCTACATGTTTTATTCACACTTTATAATATTTTTTATGCATTTTCTGTGACTAACCTATTAACAAGATGCCACAGTGTCAGTTCCTGTTTTCTGCTGTTTTTTATTTCAGAAAAGCTGGTTTACAAATATTCTTGGAATTGGACGAAACAAAAGCCCACGGCCCTATTTTCCACGGAGTGTTCCAGAAGACCGAAGAAGAGTCGAGGAAGGCCAGCAGGGGGACCCACACCATATGGCGGCGCGGGGGGGCCCACTGCTGCGCCGACCTATGGGGAGGGAGCCCCCTGGCTCCCCCGACGCTACCCCTTCGCCTATTTATTCCTTCGTCCCCGAAAACCCTAACACCGAGAGCCAAAATACGAGAACAGTTCCAGAGACGCCGCCACCATCAACCCTATCTCGGGGGGTTCAGAAGATCTCCTCCGGCACCCTGCTGGAGAGGGGAATAATCACCGGAGGGCTCTACATCACCATGCCCGCCTCCGGACTGATGCGTGAGTAGTTCATCCTTGGACTATGGGTCCATAGCAGTAGCTAGATGGTTGTCTTCTCCTATTGTGCCATCATGTTTAGATCTTGTGAGCTGCCTATCATGATCAAGATCATCTATTTGTAATGCTACATGTTGTGTTTGTTGGGATCCGATGAATATGGAATACTATCTCAAGTTGATTATTGATCTATCATATATGTTGTTTATGATCTTGCATGCTCTCCGTTGCTAGTAGAGGCTCGGCCAAGTTGATACTTGTAACTCCAAGAGGGGGTATTTATGCTAGATAGTGGGTTCATGTCTCCATTGAATGCAGGGAGTGACGAGCAACCCCTAAGGTTGTGGATGTGTTGTTGCCACTAGGGATAAAACATCAATGCTTTGTCTAAGGATATTTGTATTGTTTACATTACGCACAGTACTTAATGCAATTGTCCGTTGTTTGCAACTTAATACTTGGAAGGGGTGCGGATGCTAACCCGAAGGTGGACTTTTTAGGCATAGATGCATGCTGGATGGCGGTCTATGTTCTTTGTCGTAATGCCCTAAGTAAATATCATAGTAGTCATCATGATATGTATGTGCATTATTATGCCCTCTCTATTTGTCAATTGCCCAACTGTAATTTGTTTACCCAACATGTTATTTATCTTATTGGATAGACACCACTAGTGAACTGTGGACCTCGGTCCATTCTTTTACATCTGAAATACAACCTACTCAATCATTGTTCTCTTTTGTTTTCTCGCAAGCAAACATCATTTTCCACACCATACGTTTAATCCTTTGTTTTCAGCAAGCCGGTGAGATTGACAACCTCACTGTTAAGTTGGGGAAAAGTAGTTTGATTGTGTTGTGCAGGTTCCACGTTGGCGCTGGAATCCCTGGTGTTGCGCCGCACTACACTCCTTCACCAACAACCTTCACGTGTTCTTCATCTCCTACTGGTTTGATAACCTTGGTTTCTTACTTAGGGAAAACTCGCTACTGTACTCATCATACCTTCCTCTTGGGGTTCCCAACGGACGTGTGCTTTACCGTCATAAGCAGCTACTTTTCTGGCGCCGTTGCCGGGGAGGTAAGGTAAAAGGTATTCACATCCTCCGACTACTAAGCTATTTCCTAGCACGGTTGCCGGTGTGTGAGTGCTCGAAGCTATTTCCTTTAGATTCTGCAATTATATCTTTTTGTTTCTTGTTTTTATTTTCACTAGTTAGGCTTAATGGAAAACAACAACAAAATTAGAGATCTTGATGAACTTTATCTTGAATTAGGACATGATGTGTTTGAAGAGAGAATTAAAAAACCCATGGAACTTTGTTTGCAAAATAGTTGTAGCAATGTTTTTAGCATGAATTCTTTGAACACTATTATTTTTAATGCTATGGAAAAGTCTAAGCTTGGGGAAGCTGGTTGTGATATTTTTAGTCCCCCAAGTTTTGAGGAGAAAATTTTCTTTGATGATACTTTTCCTCCCATTTATGATGATTATAATTATAGTGGTATTTTGGTGCCACCTACTATGGAGGATAAAGTTCATGATGATTATTCTATGCCTCCAATTTATGATGATTACGATGATGGATGTGATAGTTTTACTCCCATTATTACTAATAAAATTGATTATGCTTATGTGGAGAGTAATGATACTTTTATGCATGTGGATCATGATAAGAATGCTTTATGTATAGATATATTGCTGAGTTTATTCATGATGCCACTGAAAATTATTTTGAGAGAGGAAAGTATGGGTATAGAAATCTTCATGTTACTAAATTTCTTCTCTTTATGATGAATGTTTTGAGCTTTCTCTTGATTTGCTTTTATTTGCTGGGTACTTTAAGACCTACTGGGTGCTTATGAGAGAGGGAGACACGATTTCATATATCACAATAATATTAAGTCTCCTCTCCTTGTGTTGAAATTTTTGAAGTTACACTTGTTTTGTCTTCCTATGCTACTCACTTTGTTCTTCATTGACTTGTTTTCTTACAAGGCTCCTATGCATAGGAAGAGTGTTAGATTTAAACATTTTTTATATATGCTTCTTGATGCTCTCTTTTCAACTCTCATCTTTATGTGAGCATAATAAAAATCACTATGCCTAGCTAAAAGGCGTTAAAGAAAAGCGCTTACGGGAGACAACCCATCGTTTTTATTTTCTGTTATTTTTGCTTTTCTTTTTGTTTTGAGTCAAGTGCTTGTTACTACTGTAGCAATACCTTTGTATCTTTATTTTCTTGCATTGTTGTGCCAAGTAAAGTCTTTGATAGAAAGTTGATACCATATTTGGATTTCTGCGAAGAAATAGATTTTTAGCTGTCACGAATTTGAGTTTATCTCTCTGTAGAAGAATCGTAAAATCCTGAAAAAAATCATGAGTAATCCTCAGATATATACGCAACTTTCATTCAACTGGAGCTTTTCCATCTGAGCATGTTAAGTGCCTCGAAAAAATTCGTCTTTACAGACTGTTCTGTTTTGACAGATTCTGCATTTTATTTCGCATTGGCTCTTTTACTGTGTTTGAGTGGATTTCTTTGCTCCATTAAATTTCAGTAACCTTGGGTAATGTCCAGAAGTGTTGGGAATGATTGTGTCCTTGCTGAACATGTGAATTTTTGATTATGCACTAACCCTCTAAGGAGATTGCTTTGAGTTTGGTGTGAAGGAAGTTTTCAAGGATCAAGAGAGGAGGATGATATAATATGATCAAGAAGAGCGAAAAGTTTAAGCTTGGGGATGCCCCCGTGGTTCATCCCTGCATATTTTAAGAAGACTCAATCGTTTAAGCTTGGGGATGCCCAAGGCAGCCCCTTCTTCATCAACAACTTATCAGGTCACCTCTAGTGAAACTATATTTTAATTCTGTCACATCTTATGTACTTTATTTGGAGCGTCCTGTGCTTTTATTCTCGTTTGCTATTTTAAGTTTTCTTAATAAATCGGATCCTAACATGCTTGTGTGGGAGAGAGACACGCTCCGCTTTTTCATTTGAACACTTGTGTTCTTCGTTTTATTTTTCATGTTCATGGCGAAAGCTGAAAGCCGCTGCACTTATTGTTATTTTGTTGGAAACAGAAAATGCTTCATGTTTTAATTGATATATTGTCTTGAATAATTTGATACTTTTCAATTGTTTTGAGCTCTCAAGTAGATCATGTTTAAGCTCTTGCATCATGTAGTTTAAACCTATTAGTGGAGAACTACCGTAGAGCTTGTTGAAATTTGGTTTGCATGATTGGTCTCTCTAAGGTCTAGATATTTTACGCTAAAAGTGTTTGAGCAACAAGGAAGACAATGTAGAGTCTTATAATGCTTGCAATATGTTCTTATGTAAGTTTTGTTGTACCGGTTTATACTTGTGTTTGCTTCAAACAACCTTGCTAGCCAAAGCCTTGTACTGAGAGGGAATGCTTCTCGTGCATCCAAAACCTTGAGCCAAAACCTATGCCATTTGTGTCCACCATAACTACCTACTGTGTGGTATTTTTCTGTCATTCCAAGCAAATACTTCATGTGCTACCTTTAAACAATTCAAAACTTTATTACTCCTTATTTGTGTCAATGTTTTATAGCTCATGAGGAAGAATGTGGTGTTTTATCTTTCAATCTTGTTGGGCAGACTTTCACCAATGGACTAGTGGCATATACATCCGCTTATCCAATAATTTTGCAAAAAGAGCTGGCAATGGGGTGCCCAACCCCAATTAATTAACTTTCATTAATAATTCTCTTCACATGTTTTGCCCTGATTTATCAGTAAGCAACTTAATTTTGCAATAGACACTCCTCCACGGTATGTGAAATGTTGGAAGGCACTCGAGGATTCGGTTAGCCATGGATTGTGAAAGCAAAAGGTTGGGAGGAGTGTCATCTATAAATAAAACTAAAATACATGTGTAAACAAAAGAGAAGAGGGATGATCTACCTTGCTGGTAGAGATAACGTCCTTCATGGGGAGCCGCTCTTTGAAAGTCTGTTTGACAAGGGAGTTAGAATGCCCACTACCATTCGTTGACAACAACAAACACCTCTCAAAACTTTATTTTTATGCTCTCTATATGATTTCAAAACTTGAAAAGCTCTAGCACATGATTTAATCTCTGCTTCCCTCTGCGAAGGGCCTTTCTTTTACTTTATGTTGAGTCAGTTTACCTACTTCTTTCTATCTTAGAAGCAAACACTTGTGTCAACTGTGTGCATTGATTCTTACATGTTTACTTATTGCACTCATCATATTACTTTGTGCTGACAATTATCCATGAGATATACATGTTGAAAGTTGAAAGCAATTGCTGAAACTTAAATCTTCCTTTGTGTTGCTTCAAAAACCTCTTATTAAGAATCTATTGCTTTATGAGTTAACTCTTATGCAAGACTTTTTGATGCTTGTCTTGAAAGTACTATTCATGAAAAGTTTTTGCTATATGATTCAGTTGTTTAGTCATTATCTTTTTGTTAGCAAACTATAGACCATTGCTTTGAGTCACTTCATTCATCTCATATGCTTTACAGTAGTATTGATCAAGATAATGTTGGTAGCATGTCACTTCAGAAATTATTCTTTTTATCGTTTACCTACTCGAGGGCGAGTAGGAACTAAGCTTGGGGATGCTTGATACGTCTCCAACGTATCTATAATTTCTTATGTTCCATGCTAGTTTTATGACAATACCTACATGTTTTATTCACACTTTATCATGTTTTTTATGCATTTTCTGGGACTAACCTATTAACAAGATGCCACGAGTGCCGGTTCCTGTTTTCTGCTGTTTTTGATTTCAGAAAAGCTGGTTTACAAATATTCTCGGAATTGGACGAAACAAAAGCCCACGGCCATATTTTCCACGGAGTGTTCCAGAAGACCGAAGAAGAGTCGAGGAAGGCCAGCAGGGGGCCCACACAATATGGCGACACGGGGGGGCCCACTGCCACGCCGACCTATGGGGAGGGAGCCCCCTGGCTCCCCCGACACTTCCCCTTCGCCTATTTATTCCTTCGTCCCCGAAAACCCTAACACCGAGAGCCAAAATACGAGAACAGTTCCAGAGACGCCGCCGCCGTCAACCCTATCTCGGGGGGTTCAGAAGATCTCCTCCGGCACCCTGCCGGAGAGGGGAATCATCACCTGGAGGGCTCTACATCACCATGCCCGCCTCCGGACTGATGCGTGAGTAGTTCATCCTTGGACTATGGGTCCATAGCAGTAGCTAGATGGTTGTCTTCTCCTATTGTGCCATCATGTTTAGATCTTGTGAGCTGCCTATCATGATCAAGATCATCTATTTGTAATGCTACATGTTGTGTTTGTTGGGATCCAACGAATATGGAATACTATGTCAAGTTGATTATTGATCTATCATATATGTTGTTTATGATCTTGCATGCTCTCCGTTGCTAGTAGAGGCTCGGCCAAGTTGATACTTGTAACTCCAAGAGGGGGTATTTATGCTAGATAGTGGGTTCATGTCTCCATTGAATGCGGGGAGTGACGACAACCCCTAAGGTTGTGGATGTGCTATTGCCACTAGGGATAAAACATCAATGCTTTGTCTAAGGATATTTGTATTGTTTACATTACGCACGGTACTTAATACAATTGTCTCGTTGTTTGCAACTTATTACTCGGAAGGGTGCGGATGCTAACCCGAAGGTGGACTTTTTAGGCATAGATGCATGCTGGATGGCGGTCTATGTTCTTTGTCGTAATGCCCTAAGTAAATCTCATAGTAGTCATCATGATATGTATGTGCATTGTTATGCCCTCTCTATTTTTCAATTGCCCAAGCTGTAATTTGTTTACCCAACATGTTATTTATCTTATTGGATAGACACCACTAGTGAGCTGTGGACCCCGGTCCATTCTTTTACATCTGAAATACAACCTACGCAATCATTGTTCTCTTTTGTTTTCTGCAAGCAAACATCATTCTCCACACCATACGTTTAATCCTTTGTTTTCAGCATGCCGGTGAGATCGACAACCTCACTGTTAAGTTGGGGCAAAGTAGTTTGATTGTGTTGTGCGGGTTCCACGTTGGCGCCGGAATCCCTGGTGTTGCGCCGCACTACACTCCTTCACCAACAACCTTCACGTGATCTTCATCTCCTACTGGTTCGATAACCTTGGTTTCTTACTGAGGGTAAACTCGCTGTTGTACTCATCATACCTTCCTCTTGGGGTTCCCAACGGACGTGTGCTTTACCGTCACAAGCACCTGCCCGCAACGGCCCGCGTAATGCACGGGAACATCTCAACGAATATTGATCTGAATACATTGGCCCAAAGTGCTTCGACAGGATGATCCGAGAGGAACCAAAGCCAAAAAGCTTGAACCTCAAGCTATCCGGAAATCTGAAGCATTATGATGGCAGTGAAAGGCCCGATACTCGATCGAGAACTACTTCAACGCAGTCAGTTTTGTCGAAGGGACCCCCAATGTAGCCTGCAACATCCTTGAGTTGTACCTTGTTGGTCCAGCCCGTACTTGGCTCAGTGACCTTGAGGAAAATGCCATCTTTTGATCATTCGACCTTAAGATTGCTTTCGAGAAACACTTCAGGGGCACCTACAAAAGACCTGCCACGACCAGCGACCTACATGTATGTATCTAAAAGAAGAATGAAACCTCTCGAGCTTTTCTCACTCGGTGGTTAGCAACAAGAAACGAGTGCGAGAACGTAGATAACCACATAGCTATGCACGCCTTCATAGGTGGCTTGCAGCGGGCAGGGATGCTCCGACACAAGCTAACTTGCCTGATCAACGAGAACAATCTGATCTTGGACGACATGATCGGCATCGCCAGCACTCACACCGCCGCTGATGACGATGCAGGTGGAGAACTCACAGCTACATCCATACCCCTGCATCAGCAAAAGAAAAACCGTGATGGCGGCAGCAGCAACAACAAGTGGTAGAACCCCTCTGACGACCAGAAAAGCGGCGGATCCGACATGGTCGCCATGATGTTCCAACGCGGAGGTCAACGAGGAGGGAGAGGCCGCGGCCATGGTGGCGGAGCCGGTAGGGGCCAGCAACGCGCTGACGAGGTCACCGTTGCTAAGTTCCATGCTCCCCAAACTTATGAAGAATACAGGGACATGCCATGCCTATCCCATATTGATCTGGCTACTGGCAAATCCTCCCACACTAATCGCAACTGCAAGTGTATCAATGATCTGAAGTCTGACCCGGAAGCAGGATACAAGCGCGCTCGAAAGCACCGCCCGTGCGGCAAAGGAGGCAAGGGCAAGAACAAGGAAAAGGACGAGGACAGATCCGAGGTGATGAAAGAGGATGAAGCTTCGCCGGATCCCAAGGAGGGCTCCGCAGCTAACAAATCCAACCCCTTCGTCAAAAGAGTGATGGTGCCTACCACACCTTCCTCGGAACTCCGACGGTCAGGGCCAAGAAATCAGCCCTCCGGGTCCTAAATGCCACGCTTCCGGTTGTGCCACAGTACGTCAAGTGGTCGGAATGCCTGTGCACCTTCGACAGGACGGATCATCCTACTGTCATCCCCAAAGAGTGCTATGCTTTGGTGGTGAGTCCCGACATTGACGGGTATGACTTCTCCAAGTGCCTCATAGACGGTGGAGCCAGCCTGAACATCATGTACCTGGAGACTCTGGAGAGGATTAACCTTACCAAGGAACAACTTAAGCACAGCACCACTGAATTTCATGGGGTGGTTCCAGGTAAAAAGGCAAACTCCCTGGGCAGCATCAAACTTCTTGTGGCCTTCGGCGATGTAAACAATTTCCGCGAAGAGATGATCACGTTTGAAGTTATGCCCTTCAAGAGCTCCTACCATGTCATCTTCGGCAGGCCCACCTACCACAAGTTCCACACAAGGGCATGTTACATCTACAACAAGCTCAAGATTCTGGGTCCTAACGGTATGATCAACATATCCGGAGACTACAAGAAAGCTCGAGACTGCGAGGAGGGAGAAGCCGCCTTTGCAGAATCTGTAATATATGAAGAGGAGCTGCAAGGCTACAGGGACGCGGTGGATCCGAATGAGATGCATACCACCAAGAAGCAGATCTCCAACCAGAAGACTTCGTTCAAGGCTGCGATAGACACCAAGAAGGTCGACCTCAAGGTAGGCGATAGTTCCAAGCAGGTGTCTATCGAAGCTGGCCTGGACCCCAAATAGGAAGACACGCTTGTCGAGTTCCTCCGAACTAACTTGGATATCTTCGCATGGCAACCTTCTGACATGTTTGGAGTACCAAGGGAACTCGCCGAGCACTACCTCAACATAAATCCGGGTGCAAAACCGGTGAAGCAAGCTGTGCGACGCTTTGGAGACAAGAAGCACCGCACCATAGGGATGGAATTAGCAAAGTTACTAGAGGCAGGATTTGTAGTTGAAGTTATCCATACTGAGTGGGTCACAAACCCCGTCCTTGTACCCAAAAAGAATTCTGAAATACTAAGGATGTGCATCAATTACTCCGGCTTGAATAAGCATTGTCCGAAGGATCCGTTCCCCTTGCCGCGCATTGACCAAGTCATTGATTCGACTGCAGGGCCGGAACTTTTGTGTTTTCTTGACGCATATTCCGGGTATCACCAGATCTGGATGAAGAAGTCCGACCAAAAGGCGACCTCTTTCATCACACCCTTTGGCACTTACTCCTATGTCACCATGCCTTTTGGTTTGAAAAATGCAGGTGCCACTTACCAACGTACGATGCAGCGATGCTTGAAGGACTAATTTGGCTGGAACATGCATGCTTACGTCGACGACATCACGGTCATGACCCGGAAAGGATCCGACTTGATCAGCAATCTCACGGAAACCTTTGAAAATCTCCGACGGTACAAGATGATGTTGAATCCGCTGAAGTGCGTCTTTGGCATGCCAGCTGGAAAACTCCTTGGCTTCATTGTATCTCACAGAGGAATTGAAGTAAACCCGGAAAAAAATCAAGGCTATTCTATGCATCAAGAGGCCAACTTGCCTCAAAGATGTGCAATGATTAACTGGTTGCGTTGCTGCAATCAGCAGGTTTGTTATCCGTCTTGGCGTGAAGGCATTACCTGTGTACAAACTGCTGAAGAAAACAAACAAATTTGTCTGGGACGACGCAGCAGATGCATCACTTTAGGGGTTGAAGGACATACTCTCCTCCCCGCCTATTTTGGCAGCTCCGGAAGAGTCAGAGCCTATGCTCTTCTACCTGGCAGCCTCCAACAAGGTCATCAGTCTCGTTATCATGGTGGAGAAAAAGGAAGAAGGTCATGAGTACGGAGTCCAAAGGCCAGTCTATTTCATTAGAGAGGTACTGACGGAATGCAAGCAAAGATACCCTCACTTTCAGAAGCAAGCCTACGGAGTATTCCTAGGTAGCCGGAAGCTGAGACACTACTTCTAGGAGCATCCTATGATAGTCCTGAGCAAAGCTCCATTGTCAACCATCATCAACAACTCCGACGCAACAGGGTGCGTAGCAAAGTGGGGCATAGAACTTTCTGCGTTCGACATCAACTACAAAGCTAGATCCTCGATCAAGTCCCACGTATTGGCGGATTTCTTCGTTGATTGGACTGAAGCGCCGGAGGGCAGACATGTGCCGGAAGCTGAAGCTCGGGTTATGCATTTTGATGGATCCAAGCAGCACCAAGGCTCGGGGGATGGAGCTATCCAGAAGTCACCAACCGAAGAAGAACTGCAGTACGTTCTGCAGATTCACTTCGAAGCTACAAATAATATGGAGGAATACGAGGCTCTACTACACAGTCTGCGCATCGCTAAGGAAATTGGGATCAAGCACACCATATGCTGCGTAGATTCCGACCTGGTGGCACAACAAGTAGCCGGAACCTGGAACGCCAGAAACTCCGTTATGGCTGCTTACAGAGACGAAGTTGACGAGATCGCCAAGTGCTTCCTCAGATATGAAGTCAAGTACGTCATGAGAGATGATAACACAGCGGCAAATATGTCGTCCAAGCTCGGATCCGGCAGGAAACCCATTCCGCCTGGAATTTTCCTTGAGCATATACGGACACCCTCGGTAAAGGGCGCTAACCCGGAAAACCCAGATGTGGCGGTGTCTCCGGCTAAGGAGGTGATGGCAATCACTCCGGCTTGGACTCTACCTTTCCTAGACTACCTCATTGACCAGAAGTTGCTAGAGGATGAAGTCCTCGCACGATAGGTCGTCAGACGAGCAAGATCCTACACAATAGTTGATGGACATCTCTATAAACGAAGTGCAAATGGGGTATTTCTGAAATGCGTCTCAAATCAAGATGGCATCGAAATCCTCAGAGAGATCCACCAAGGTGATTGCGGGCATCACGCCGCTCCCAGGTCCCTCATTGCAAAAGCTTTCCGGTAAGGTTTTTACTGGCTAACAGCTAAAGAAGACGCTGGGAAGATAGTGAAAACTTGCCGAGATTGTCAGTACTATGCTACTCAACCAAACGCTCTGGCTCAGGAGCTGAAGACCATCCCTATCACTTGGACGTTTGCGGTCTGGGGGCTCGACATGGTTGGAAAACTAAAGAAATCGTCTCCTGGCAGTTTCGAGTACCTCTTGGTCGCTATTGACAAGTTCAGTAAGTGGATCGAGGCAAAGACAGTGAGAAAAGTTTGCAGCCTCGTAGTGAGATACGGCATCCCACATAGCATAATCACAGAAAATGGCACAAACTTCACACAGGGAGAACTAAAGGATTATTGCAATGACGCAGGGATCCGGCTTGACCTTGCATCTGTGGCTCATCCACAATCCAATGGGTAGGTCGAGCGAGCCAATGGCCTCATACTAGGCGGAGTCAAACCTCGCCTTGAAGAACCGCTGTGACGAGCAGCCGGAGCTTGGGCTGAGGAGTTAGATTATTTTCTGTGAAGTTTACAAACTACCCCTAACAGGTCGACTGGATTTACACCTTTCTTCCTAGTATACGGATCTGAAACTGTGCTCCCCTCCGACATCATCCATGATTCCCCGTGAATTTCCGGCTACAATGAAGAAACTGTTGACGAGGCTCGACAGCTATCTGTGGACCTCTGCTCGAAGAAGCTCAGAATCTAGCTGACCAACGTTCCACCATTTACCAGCAAAAATTCCGACGCTATCATAGTCGTCGAGTTTGGAATCGCTTGTTTAAGGAAGGTGACTTGGTCCTCCGCCTTCGACAAGTGAAAGAGCATAAGTTGTAATCTCCTTGGGAAGGACCTTTTGTCGTCAGCAAAGTGTTGCACAACGGATCTTATTACCTCGTTGATTTCTGGAATTAAAGAATAGACCTGCCAATTGGTAACGGAAACGCAAGAGGGAGGATCCGGGTGACATATACGATGAAACACACCGTCCCTGGAATGTAGCACAGTTACGTCTTTCCCACACTTAGCAATTTTTTTGCTTTACATACTCTGCAATAGTTATGATACATGATCGATGAAATAAAGCATATGGTTCACTCTCTGAGTCTTTTACCTCCTTTAGTTGTTCATTTTTGGATCGTGTATGTTTTCCGACGAAAACCGCAGAGCTGGATCTTTCCGCCTAGGCGTGTATAAAAGTTGTGATTTTCAAAATCATCCTTTAGGACGTGAGCTTAAGTTTTATGGCGGATAGGTTTTTTCGTTGCGAACTTGTGGATTCCTGGTAGTGACTTCCGGCACCTTGGTTGGGGGTTTGTTACTGGGGTTATGGACGGATCGCCATTGGGGTTCATCGCCGTCGGCGAGCGTTTCCGGCTAAAGGTCTTCCGGCTCAGTTTAGGTTAAATTAGCACTTGCTTTCCAAACGAACAAAACATGCATACATAACTTACAATGGATCGCAGGATAAGTTTCTTCCGCCCACATGCATATCGTTTCATCCTAGCTACTTAAAATACTTAGTTTTATTACAAACCCACGAAGGGCCTAAATGATGCGTCTCATTGTTTTTCAGGAATTACTCGGAAGACTTTGGGTTATCTTCCGAGGCTTGGTAGGTGTCATCCTTGATGGAACCGTAGCCAGAGTCGTCGTCTGATCGGTGCGCGCTGGACCCGGACCCCTCCTCGTCATCTTCCTCATCGTCGGAGAAACCGGGCGGAGGAGCATGCTTCTTGTACCACACCGAGTGATTAACTCGCTGGGCAAAGAGCATGTCAAAGCCTTCGGTTTCCGCGAGAGCTTTCTTGACGTTGGTGCCCTTGGGGACTCCGCGTGCGATTGTCGCGAAATCCATGGCGGGGAAGTACGATTTGCACATGGCCAAGGCAATAGAGGCGGCTCCACGAGCTGAAGACTCTTGCCAATCCCTGATCAGATCCGGTACCATTTTCATCAGCTTCACCATCTTTTCGATGATTGATACGTCTCCGACGTATCGATAATTTCTTATGTTCCATGCCACATTATTGATGATATCTACATGTTTTATGCATACTTTATGTCATTATTATGCGTTTTCCGGAACTAACCTATTGACGAGATGCCGAAGGGCCAGTTCCTGGTTTTCGCTGTTTTTGGTTCCGAAATCCTAGTAAGGAAATATTCTCGGAATCGGACGAAATCAACGCCCGAGCATCCTATTTTTCCACGAAGCTTCCGAACACCCGAGAGCCGCCAGAGGAGGGCCCTGTGGGCCCAGACGACAGGGTGGCGCGGCCCAGGCCTTGGCCGCGCCCCCCTAGTGTGTCGTCGCCTCGTCGACCCTCCGACTCCGCCTCTTCGCCTATATAAAGGTCCCTGACCTAAAAACCTCGACACGTTCGACAAAACCAGAGAAAACCTTCCAGAGCTGCTGCCATCGCGAAGCCAAGATGCGGGGACGAGGAGTCTCTGTTCCGGCACGCCGCCGGGACGGGGAAGTGCCCCCGGAAGGCTCCTCCATCGACACCACCGCCATCTCATCAACGCTACTGTCTCCCATGAGGAGGGAGTAGTTCTCCATCGAGGCTAAGGGCTGTACCGGTAGCTATGTGGTTCATCTCTCTCCTATGTACTTCAATACAATAATCTCATGAGCTGCCTTACATGATTGAGATTCATATGATGATGCTTGTAATCTAGATGTCATTATGCTAGTCAAGTGGGTTTTACTTATGTGATCTCCGGAGACTCCTTGTCCCACGTGTGTAAAGGTGACGGTGTGTGCACCGTGTGGGTCTCTTAGGCTATATTTCACAGAATACTTATTCACTGTTATGAATGGCATAGTGAAGTGCTTATTTATATCTCTTTATGATTGCAATGTGTTTTGTATCACAATATATCTGTGTGCTACTCTAGTGATGTGATGTCTACGGGTGCTTCTATTCTTGTAGACAGTGTTGGGCCTCCAAGAGCAGAGGTTTGTAGAACAACAGCAAGTTTCCCTTAAGTGGATCACCCAAGGTTTATCGAACTCAGGGAGGAAGAGGTCAAAGATATCCCTCTCATGCAACCCTGCAACCACAAAGCAAGAAGTCTCTTGTGTCCCCAACACACCTAATAGGTGCACTAGTTCGGCGAAGAGATAGTGAAATACAAGTGGTATGAATGAATATGAGCAGTAGTAACGCAGTAAAACAGTAAACAAGCAGCGATAGCAGTATTTAGGAACAAGGCCTAGGGATTAGACTTTCACTAGTGGACACTCTCAACTTTGATCACATAACAGAATAAATAGATAGATGCTAGACTCTACACTCTTTTGTTGGATGATGAACACCATTGCGTAGGATTACACAAACCCTCAATGCCGGAGTTAACAAGCTCCACAATTCAATGTTCATATTTAAATAACCTTAGAGTGCATGAAAGATCAACACGACTAAACCAAGTACTAACATAGCATGCACTACTGTCACCTTCACACCATGTAGGAGGAATAGATCACATCAATACCATCATAGCAATAGTTAACTTCGTAATCTACAAGAGATCACAATCATAGCCTACGCCAAGTACTAACACGGATGCACACACTTGTCACCATTACACCGTGCGGGAGGAATAAACTACTTTAATAACATCACTAGAGTAGCACATAGATAAATTGTGATACAAAACACATTGCAATCATAAAGAGATATAAATAAGCACTTCACTATGCCATTCATAACAGCGAATAAGTATTCCGTGAAATATAGCCTAAGAGACCCACACGGTGCACACACTTGTCACCTTTACACACGTGGGACAAGGAGTCTCCGGAGATCACATAAGTAAAACCCACTTGACTAGCATAATGACATCTAGATTACAAGCATCATCATATGAATCTCAATCATGTAAGGCAGCTCATGAGATTATTGTATTGAAGTACATAGGAGAGAGATTAACCACATAGCTACCGGTACAGCCCCGAGCCTCGATGGAGAACTACTCCCTCCTCATGGGAGACAGCAGCGTTGATGAAGATGGCGGTGGTGTCGATGGAGGAGCCTTCCGGGGGCACTTCCCTGTCCCGGCGGCGTGCCGGAACAGAGACTCCTGTCCCCCAGATCTTGGCTTCGCGATGGCGGCGGCTCTGGAAGGTTTCTCGTACCGTGGTTTTTCCGTATCGAGGTTTAGGTCTGGGACGTTTATATAGGCGAAGAGGCGGCGTCAGAAGGTGGAAGGGGCGACGACACCATAGGGCCGCGCGGCCAGGGGGTGGGCCGCGCCACCCTATCATCTGGGGGCCCTGTGGCCCCCCTCTGGCGGCTCTCGGGTGTTCTGGATGCTTCCGGGCAAAATAGGAACCTGGGCGTTGATTTCGTCCGATTCCGAGAATATTTCCTTACTAGGATTTCTGGAACCAAAAACAGCAGAAAACAGGAACTGGCCCTTCGGCATCTCGTCAATAGGTTAGTTCCGGAAAACGCATACTAATGACATATAATGTGCATAAAACATGTAGATATCATCAATAATGTGGCATGGAACATAAGAAATTATCGATACGTCGGAGACGTATCAGCATCCCCAAGCTTAGTTTCTGCTCGTCCCGAGCAGGTAAACGATAAACAAAGATAATTTCTGGAGTGACATGCCATCATAAACTTGATCATACTATTGTAAACACATGTAATGAATGCAGCGATCAAAACAATGGTAATGACATGAGTAAACAAATGAATCATAAAGCAAAGACTTTTCATGAATAGTACTTTCAAGACAAGCATCAATAAGTCTTGCATAAGAGTTAACTCATAAAGCAATAAATCAAAGTAAAGGTATTGAAGCAACACAAAGGAAGATTAAGTTTCAGCGGTTGCTTTCAACTTATAACATGTATATCTCATGGATAATTGTCAATGCAAAGCAATATAACAAGTGCAATAAGCAAGTATGTAAGAATCAATGCACAGTTCACACAAGTGTTTGCTTCTTGGGATGGAGAGAAATAGGTGAACTGACTCAACATAAAAGTAAAAGAATGGTCCTTCAAAGAGGAAAGCATCGATTGCTATATTTGTGCTAGAGCTTTGGTTTTGAAAACATAAAGAGAGCATAAAAGTAAAATTTTGAGAGGTGTTTGTTGTTGTCAACGAATGGTAGTGGGCACTCTAACTACCTCATCAACCGAGACTTTCGAGAGCGGCTCCCATGAAGGACGTTATCTCTCCCGAGCAAGGTAGATCATCCCTCTTCTCTTTTGTTTACACATGTACTTTAGTTTAGTTTTTCTTTATTTATGGATGACACTCCTCCCAACCTTTTGCTTACACAAGCCATGGCTAACCGAATCCTCGGGTGCCTTCCAACAATCACATACCATGAAGGAGTGTCTATTTGCAAAATTAAGTTGCTTACTGATGAATCAGAGCAAAACATGTGAAGAGAATTATTAATGCAAGTTAATTAATCAGGGCTGGGAACCCCATTGCCAGCTCTTTTTGCAAAATTATTGGGTAAGCGGATGAAGCCACTAGTCCATTATGAAAGTCTGTCAGAAGTAAAAGACAAGATCGAAAGATAAAACACCACATACTTCCTCATGAGCTATAAAACATTGACACAAATAAGAGGTGATAAATTTTAAATTATTTAAAGGTAGCACTCAAGCAATTTACTTTGGAATGGCGGAGAAATACCATGTAGTAGGTAGGTATGGTGGACACAAATGGCATAGTGGTTGGCTCAAGGATTTTAGATGCATGAGAAGTATTCCCTCTCGATACAAGGTTTAGGCTAGCAAGGTTATTTGAAACAAACACAAGGATGAACCGGTGCAGCAAAACTCACATAAAAGACATATTGTAAACATTATAAGACTCTACACCGTCTTCCTTGTTGTTCAAACTCTTTACTAGAAATTATCTAGACCTTAGAGAGGCCATTTATGCAAACCAAATTTTAGCAAGCTCTATGTATTTCTTCATTAATAGGTGCAAAGTATATGATGCAAGAGCTTAAACATGAGCACAACAATTGCCAAATATCAAATTATTCAAGACATTTTAGAGTTACTACATGTAGCATTTCCCAATTCCAACCATATAACAATTTAACGAAGCAGTTTCATCCTTCGCCATGAACACTAAAAGATAAAGCGAAGAACACATGTGTTCATATGAACCAGCGGGGCGTGTCTCTCTCCCACACAAGCATGTATTTATTCAGAGAATGAAAATAACAAAACAAAAATAAAAGCACACAGACGCTCCAAGTAAAGTACATAAGATGTGACCGAATAAAAATATAGTTTCAAGAGAAGGAACCTGATAATTTGTCGATGAAGAAGGGGATGCCTTGGGCATCCCCAAGCTTAGATGCTTGAGTCTTCTTTAAATATGCAGGGGTGAACCACCGGGGCATCCCCAAGCTTAGAGATTTCACTCTTCTTGATCATAGTATATCATCCTCCTCTCTTGACCCTTGAAAACTTCCTCCACACCAAACTCGAAACAACTCATTAGAGGGTTAGTGCACAATAAAAATTAACATGTTCAGAGGTGACACAATCATTCTTAACACTTCCGGACATTGCATAAAGCTACTGGACATTAATGGATCAAAGAAATTCATCCAACATAGCAAAAGAGGCAATGCGAAATAAAAGGCAGAATCTGTCAAAACAGAACAGTCCGTAAAGATGGATTTTATTGAGGCACCAGACTTGCTCAAATGAAAATGCCCAAATTGAATGAAAGTTGCGTACATATCTGAGGATCACGCACGTAAATTGGCATATTTTTCTGAGCTACCTACAGGGAGGCAGGTCGAAATTCGTTACAGCAAAGAAATCTGAAACTGCGCAGTAATCCAAATCTAGTATCAACCTTACTATCAAAGACTTTACTTGGCACAACAATGCAATAAAATAAGATAAGGAGAGGTTGCTACAGTAGTAAAAACTTCCAAGACACAAATATAAAATAGAGGTACTGTAGCAAAATAAACACATGGGTTATCTCCCAAGAAGTTCTTTCTTTATAGCCATTAAGATGGGCTCAGCAGCTTTAATGATGCACTCGCAAGAGATAGTATTTGAAGCAAAAGAGAGCATCAAGAGGCAAATTCAAAACACATTTAAGTCTAACATGCTTCCTATGCATAGGAATCTTGTAAATAAACAAGTTCATGAAGAGCAAAGTGACAAGCATAGGAAGATAGAACAAGTGTAGCTTCAAAAATTTCAGCACATAGAGAGTTGTTTTAGTAACATGAAAATTTCTACAACCATATTTTCCTCTCTCATAATAACTTTCAGTAGCATCATGAGCAAACTCAACAATATAACTATCACATAAAGCATTCTTATCATGAGTCTCATGCATAAAATTATTACTCTCCACATAAGCATAATCAATTTTATTAGTTGTAGTGGGAGCAAATTCAACAAAGTAGCTATCATTATTATTCTCATCAAGTGTAGGAGGCATAGTATAATCACAACAAAATTTACTCTCCATAGTAGGTGGCACCAAAAGACCACTATCATTATAATCATCATAAATAGGAGGCAAAGTATCATCAAAGAAAATTTTCTCCTCAATGCTTGGGGGACTAAAAATATCATGCTCATCAAAGCCAGCTTCCCCAAGCTTAGAATTTTCCATATCATTAGCAACAATGGTATTCAAAGTATTCATGCTAATATGTTCCATGAGTTTTTTAATTTTCGCATCAAACCATCCATGTCTAAAATCAGGAAATAGAATAAGAAGCTCATTGTCGTCCATTATGCCAAACTAGTGTAAACAAGAAACAAAAATATGCAATTGCGGGATCTAAAGGAAATAGCTTCGAGTACTTACAACGGCGAAAATAGCTTAGTAGCCGAGATCCGGAGTGTGAGTACCTTTTACCTTTCCTCCCGGCAACGGCGCCGAGAAAATAGCTTGATGTCTACGGGTGCTTCTATTCTTGTAGACAGGGTTGGGCCTCCAAGAGCGAGAGGTTTGTAGAACAACGAGCAAGTTTCCCTTAAGTAGATCACCCAAGGTTTATCGAACTCGGGGAGGAAGAGGTCAAAGATATCCCTCTCATGCAACCCTGCAACCACAAAGCAAGAAGTCTCTTGTGTCCCCAACACACCTAATAGGTGCACTAGTTCGGCGAAGAGATAGTGAAATACAAGTGGTATGAATGAATATGAGCAGTAGTAACGCAGCAGTAGTAACGCGATAAAACGATGAAACAAGCGGCGATAGCGATATTTAGGAACAAGGCCTAGGGATTAGACTTTCACTAGTGGACACTCTCAACTTTGATCACATAACAGAATAAATAGATAGATGCTAGACTCTACACTCTTTTGTTGGATGATGAACACCATTGCGTAGGATTACACAAACCCTCAATGCCGGAGTTAACAAGCTCCACAATTCAATGTTCATATTTAAATAACCTTAGAGTGCATGAAAGATCAACACGACTAAACCAAGTACTAACATAGCATGCACACTGTCACCTTCACACCATGTAGGAGGAATAGATCACATCAATACCATCATAGGAATAGTTAACTTCATAATCTACAAGAGATCACAATCATAGCCTACGCCAAGTACTAACACGGATGCACACACTGTCACCATTACACCGTGCAGGAGGAATAAACTACTTTAATAACATCACTAGAGTAGCACAAAGATAAATTGTGATACAAAACACATTGCAATCATAAAGAGATATAAATAAGCAATTCACTATGCCATTCATAACGGCGAATAAGTATTCTGCGAAATATAGCCTAAGAGACCCACACGGTGCACACACTGTCACCTTTACACACGTGGGACAAGGAGTCTCCGGAGATCACATAAGTAAAACCCACTTGACTAGCATAATGACATCTAGATTACAAGCATCATCATATGAATCTCAATCATGTAAGGCAGCTCATGAGATTATTGTATTGAAGTACATAGGAGAGAGATTAACCACATAGCTACCGGTACAGCCCCGAGCCTCGAAGGAGAACTACTCCCTCCTCATGGGAGACAGACAGCGTTGATGAAGATGGCGGTGGTGTCGATGGAGGAGCCTTCCGGGGCACTTCCTCGTCCCGGCGGCGTGCCGAACGAGACTCCTGTCCCCCGGATCTTGGCTTCGCGATGGCGGCGGCTCCGGAAGGTTTCTCGTACCGTGGTTTTTCCGTATCGAGGTTTTAGGTCCGGGACCTTTATATAGGCGAAGAGGCGGCGTCGGAAGGTCGAAGGGGCGACGACACCATAGGGCCGCGCGGCCGGGGGGTGGGCCGCGCCATCCTATCATCCGGGGGCCCCGTGGCCCCCCTGCGCGGCTCTCGGGTGTTCCGGATGCTTCCGGGCAAAATAGGAACACTGGGCGTTGATTTCGTCCGATTCCGAGAATATTTCCTTACTAGGATTTACGGAACCAAAAACAGCAGAAAACGAGAAGCGGCCCTTCGGCATCTCGTCAATAGGTTAGTTCCGGAAAACGCATAATAATGACATATAATGTGCATAAAACATGTAGATATCATCAATAATGTGGCATGGAACATAAGAAATTATCGATACGTCGGAGACGTATCATGATGTTATTAAAGTAGTTTATTCCTCCTGCACGGTGTAATGGTGACAGTGTGTGCATCGTGTAGTGCTTGGCGTAGGCTATGATTGTGATCTCTTGTAGATTATGAAGTTAACTATTGCTATGATGGTATTGATGTGATCTATGCCTCCTTTCGTAGCGTGAAGGTGACAGTGTGCATGCTATGTTAGTACTTGGTTTGGTTATGTTGATCTGTCATGCACTCTAAGGTTATTTAAATATGAACATCAAATATTGTGGAACTTGTTAACTCCGGCATTGAGGGTTCGTGTAATCCTACACAGTTAGTGGTGTTCATCATCCAACAAGAGAGTGTAGAGTCTAGCATCTATCTATTTATTCTGTTATGTGATCAAAGTTGAGAGTGTCCACTAGTGAAAGTATGATCCCTAGGCCTTGTTCCTAAATACTGCTATCGCTGTTTGTTTACTGTTTTACTGCATCTTTACTCCCTGCAATATTACTACCATCAACTGCACGCCAGCAAGCACTTTTCTGGCGCCGATACTACTACTCATATTCATTCATACCACTTGTATTTCACTATCTCTTCGTCGAACTAGTGCACCTATTAGGTGTGTTGGGGACACAAGAGACTTCTTGCTTTGTGGTTGCAGGGTTGCATGAGAGGGATATCTTTGACCTCTTCCTCCCCGAGTTCGATAAACCTTGGGTGATCCACTTAAGGAAAACTTGCCGCTGTTCTACAAACCTCTCGCTCTTGGAGGCCCAACACTGTCTACAAGAATAGAAGCTCCCGTAGACATCAAGCACTTTTCTAGCGCCGTTGCCGGGAGGAAAGGTAAAAGGCACTCATACTCCGGTCCCGATGTAAAGTACTTTTCTCGTTGCCGTTGTGTGTGTGCTC
Organism: Lolium rigidum; assembly: GCF_022539505.1. Taxonomy (NCBI): domain Eukaryota; kingdom Viridiplantae; phylum Streptophyta; class Magnoliopsida; order Poales; family Poaceae; genus Lolium; species Lolium rigidum. The sequence continues at coordinate 252,876,810 of NC_061511.1, forward strand.
GAAGCTATTTCCTTTAGATCCTGCAATTGCATTTTTTTGTTTCTTGTTTACACTGGTTTGGCATAATGGACAACAATGAGCTTCTTATTCTATTTCCTGATTTAAGACATGGATGGTTTGATGCGAAAATTAAAAAACCCATGGAACATATTAGTATGAACGCTTTGAACACCATTGTTGCTAATGATATGGAAAATTCTAAGCTTGGGGAAGCTAGCTTTGATGAGCATGATATTTTTAGTCCCCCAAGCACTGAGGAGAAAATTTACTTTGATGATACTTTGCCTCCTATTTATGATGATTATAATGATAGTAGCCTTTTGGTGCCACCTGTTATGGAGGATAAATTTGATTATGATTACAATATGCCTCCTATATTTGATGATAGCTAGTTTTTTGAATTTGCTCCCACTACAACTAATAAAATTGATTATGCCTATGTGGAGAGTAATAATTTTATGCATGAGACTCATGATAAGAATGCTTTATGTGATAGTTATATTGTTGAGTTTGCTCATGTTGCTACTGAAAGTTATTATGAGAGAGGAAAATATGGTTGTAGAAATTTTCATGTTACTAAAACACCTCTCTATGTGCTGAAATTTTTGAAGCTACACTTGTTCTATCTTCCTATGCTTGTTACTTTGCTCTTCATGAACTTATTTATTTACAAGACTCCTATGCATAGGAAGCATGTTAGACTTAAATTTGTTTTGAATTTTCCTCTTGATGCTCTCTTTTGCTTCAACTACTATTTCTTGCGAGTGCATCATTAAAACTGTTGAGCCCATCTTAATGGCTATAAAGAAGGAACTTCTTGGGAGATAACCCATGTGTTTATTTTGCCACAGTACCTCTATTTTATATTTGTGTCTTGGAAGTTGTTACTACTGTAGCAACCTCTCCTTATCTTAGTTTTGTTGCATTGTTGTGCCAAGTAAAGTCTTTGATAGTAAGGTTCATACTAGATTTGGATTACTGCGCGTAAACAGATTTCTTTGCTGTCACGAATTTCGACCTGCCTCTCTGTAGGTAGCTCAGAAAAATATGCCAATTTACGGGCGTGATCCTAAGATATGTACGCAACTTTCATTCAATTTGGGCATTTTCATTTGAGCAAGTCTGGTGCCTCGATAAAATTCGTCTTTACGGACTGTTCTGTTTTGACAGATTCTGCCTTTTATTTCGCATTGCTTCTTTCGCTGTGTTGGGTGGATTTCTTTGTTCCATTAACTTCCAGTAGCTTTGGGCAATGTCCAGAAGTGTTAAGAATGATTGTGTCACCTCTGAACATGTGAATTTTTGATTATGCACTAACCCTCTAATGAGTTTGTTTCGAGTTTGGTGTGGAGGAAGTTTTCAAGGGTCAAGAGAGGAGGATGATATACTATGATCAAGAAGAGTGAAGAGTCTAAGCTTGGGGATACCCCCATGGTTCATCCCTGGATATTATAAGAAGACTCAAGCATCTAAGCTTGGGGATGCCCAAGGCATCCCCTTCTTCATCGACAAATTATCAAGTTTCTTCTCTTGAAACTATATTTTTATTCGGTCACATCTTATGTACTTTACTTGGAGCGTCTGTGTGCTTTTATTTTTTTTTTGTTATTTTAATTCTCTGAATAAATGCTTGTGTGGGAGAGAGACACGCTCCGCTGGTTCATATGAACACATGTGTTCTTAGCTTTTAATGTTCATGGCGAAGGTTGAAACTGCTTCGTTAATTGTTATATGGTTGGAAACGGAAAATGCTACATGTAGTAATTGGTAAAATGTCTTGGATAATTTGATACTTGGCAATTGTTGTGCTCATGTTTAAGCTCTTGCATCATATACTTTGCACCTATTAATGAAGAAATACATAGAGCTTGCTAAAATTTGGTTTGCATATTTGGTCTCTCTAAGGTCTAGATAATTTCTAGTATTGAGTTTTGAACAACAAGGAAGATGGTGTAGAGTCTTATAATGTTTACAATATGTCTTTTATGTAAGTTTTGCTGCACCGGTTCATCCTTGTGTTTGTTTCAAATAACCTTGCTAGCCTAAGCCTTGTATCGAGAGGGAATACTTCTCATGCATCCAAAATCCTTGAGCCAACCACTATGCCATTTGTGTCCACCATACCTACCTACTACATGGTATTTCTCCGCCATTCCAAAGTAAATTGCTTGAGTGCTACCTTTAAATAATTCAAAATTAATCACCTCTGATTTGTGTCAATGTTTTATAGCTCATGAGGAAGTATGTGGTGTTTATCTTTCATTCTTGTTGGGCAACTTTCACCAATGGACTAGTGGCTTCATCCGCTTATCCAATAATTTTGCAAAAAAAGCTGGCGCGGGGTTCCCAGCCCCCAATTAATCAACCTTCATTAATAATTCTCTTCACATGTTTTTCTCCGATTCATCGGTAAGCAACTTAATTTTGCAAATAGACACTCCTTCATGGTATGTGAATGTTGGAAGGCACCCGAGGATTCGGTTAGCCATGGCTTGTGTAAGCAAAAGGTTGGGAGGAGTGTCAACCATAAATAAAACTAAAATACATGTGTAAACAAAAGAGAAGAGGGATGATCTACCTTGCTGGTAGAGATAACGTCCTTCATGGGAGCCGCTCTTTGAAGGTTTGTCTGGCAAGGGGGTTAGAGTGCCCACTACCATTCGTTGACAACAACAAACACCTCTCAAAATTTTACTTTTATGCTCTCTTTATGTTTTCAAAACCAAAGCTCTAGCACAAATATAGCAATCAATGCTTCCTCTCGCGAAGGGCCTTTCTTTTACTTTTATGTTGAGTCAGTTCACCTATTTCTCTCCACCTCAAGAAGCAAACACTTGTGTGAACTGTGCATTGATTCCTACATACTTGCATATTGCACTTGTTATATTACTTTACATTGACAATATCCATGAGATATACATGTTATAAGTTGAAAGCAACCGCTGAAACTTAATCTTCCTTTGTGTTGCTTTATGAGTTAACTCTTATGCAAGACTTATTGATGCTTGTCTTGAAAGTACTATTCATGAAAAGTCTTTGCTTTATGATTCATTTGTTTACTCATGTCATTACCATTGTTTTGATCGCTGCATTCATTACATGTGTTTACAATAGTATGATCAAGGTTATGATGGCATGTCACTCCGTAAATTATCTTTGTTATCGTTTACCTGCTCGGGACGAGCAGAAACTAAGCTTGGGGATGCTGATACGTCTCCGACGTATCGATAATTTCTTATGTTCCATGCCACATTATTGATGATATCTACATGTTTTATGCATACTTTATGTCATTATTATGCGTTTTCCGGAACTAACCTATTGACGAGATGCCGAAGGGCCAGTTGCTGTTTTCTGCTGTTTTTGGTTCCAGAAATCCTAGTAAGGAAATATTCTCGGAATCGGACGAAATCAACGCCCAGCATCCTATTTTTCCACGAAGCTTCCAGAACACCCGAGAGGAGGGCCCTGTGGGCCCCAGACGACAGGGTGGCGCGGCCCGAGCCTTGGCCGCGCCCCTAGTGTGTCGTCGCCTCGTCGACCCTCCGACTCCGCCTCTTCGCCTATATAAAGGTCCCCGACCTAAAAACCTCAACACGTTCGACGAAACCGAGAGAAAACCTTCCGCAGCCGCCGCCATCGCGAAGCCAAGATCCGGGGGACAGGAGTCTCCGTTCACGCACGCCGCCGGGACGGGGAAGTGCCCCCGGAAGGCTCCTCCATCGACACCACCGCCATCTCCATCAACGCTGCTGTATCCCATGAGGAGGGAGTAGTTCTCCATCGAGGCTAAGGGCTGTACCGGTAGCTATGTGGTTCATCTCTCTCCTATGTACTTCAATACAATAATCTCATGAGCTGCCTTACATGATTGAGATTCATATGATGATGCTTGTAATCTAGATGTCATTATGCTAGTCAAGTGGGTTTTACTTATGTGATCTCCGGAGACTCCTTGTCCCACGTGTGTAAAGGTGACGAGTGTGTGCACCGTGTGGGTCTCTTAGGCTATATTTCACAGAATACTTATTCACCGTTATGAATGGCATAGTGAAGTGCTTATTTATATCTCTTTATGATTGCAATGTGTTTTGTATCACAATATATCCGTGTGCTACTCTAGTGATGTTATTAAAGTAGTTTATTCCTCCCGCACGGTGTAATGGTGACAGTGTGTGCATCGTGTAGTGCTTGGCGTAGGCTATGATTGTGATCTCTTGTAGATTATGAAGTTAACTATTGCTATGATGGTATTGATGTGATCTATGCCTCCTTTCGTAGTGTGAAGGTGACAGTGTGCATGCTATGTTAGTACTTGGTTTGGTTATGTTGATATGTCATGCACTCTAAGGTTATTTAAATATGAACATCGAATATTGTGGAGCTTGTTAACTCCGGCATTGAGGGTTCGTGTAATCCTACACAGTTAGTGGTGTTCATCATCCAACAAGAGAGTGTAGAGTCTAGCATCTATCTATTTATTCTGTTATGTGATCAAAGTTGAGAGTGTCCACTAGTGAAAGTATGATCCCTAGGCCTTGTTCCTAAATATCGCTATCGCTCGTTTGTTTACTCGTTTTATCGCATCTTTACTTCCCGCAATATTACTACCATCAACCGCACGCCTAAGCAAGCACTTTTCTGGCGCCGATACTACTACTCATATTCATTCATACCACTTGTATTTCACTATCTCTTCGCCGAACTAGTGCACCTATTAGGTGTGTTGGGGACACAATAGACTTCTTGCTTTGTGGTTGCAGGGTTGCATGAGAGGGATATCTTTGACCTCTTCCTCCCTGAGTTCGATAAACCTTGGGTGATCCACTTAAGGGAAACTTGCTGCTGTTCTACAAACCTCTGCTCTTGGAGGCCCAACACTGTCTACAAGAATAGAAGCTCCCGTAGACATCAATGATCGAAGTGCGGGCTCTCTTCAGGCACAGCGTCTTGGTGATGCCACGACAAGCTTCAAAGAGATCGTCAATGGAGTTCCGGGCTTCTTCATAAGCTTCAGTCCTGGAAAGGCCTGATTCCTCTATCCATTCAAATCCAAGACATGCTGATATACATAAACAATCGCACTGTCAGTTTCTGAGATGGGACAAAACAAATGCAATGGAGATGCCGAAAACATGAAGTTTCGCCAGATTCTTAACTCTCTGGTTGCTCATCTTAAGATTTCCGGCCAGCTCCAACATAGCCTTCGCATGCTTCTCCTCCAGTTCCTTCTTGGCCTTAGTCTCCCTTTCGGCTAATTCCTTGAGGAAATTCTCGAGGGATGCATGCTCGGTTTTTAGCGCTTCGAGTTCGGTGGAGATGGACTCGATGGAGGGGCGCTTGGCAAGTTGTTCTGTAAGGAGGAAAGCAAGATCGAAATAAAAAAGACATATTCAAATAATGAAGAGTGCGTTGAGGAACTTCAAGCAAGGTGGAGCACATACCCTCGTTGTTTTTCAAACGAGTTTCAAGGACTGTGATTGCCTGCTGGTCCTCCACCTCCTTCTTGTACAGCCTCTCGATCTCCGCCTTCTGCTCCAGCACCAGCGTACGCAAATCTTCATGCAGTTTACGGGTGTTCTGTGATGCAAGTTGAAATGGTTAGCTGGAAATTTAAAATATGGGGGGCTGGACGCGAAGTTAAAACCTCTTCTTGTGCTAGGAAATTTCAAGTTTCCACCAAGAACAATCCAAGATTCTACAGTTAAAGCATCGGCTTACAAATTTACTCGAAAAATGTATAAACCAATGCTTGGGGGCCGGTATTACCTAGCGCGCGGCTTTGTGCTTGGCAAAGAAGACCCGGAGATTGTCCTCAATGGTTGCTAGATCTTGTTGCTCCGTCTCAGGATTCCCCCACACTTCATTCAGTAAGTTGTTCATGTCCACATGATGCTGTGCTAGGGGAATCTTTTGAAGTACCGGAAACAAGTGTGGGTGCGTTTGGGCGTACCGGTAGCACCGCTCAGCAACAATTTCTTTTTGGCATCATTAGTTGTAGCTTCAGCCGAGGTGGTTTTGGGCTCTTCAGGCGGATGTTTGGATGAGGAGGCGCCTTTGCTAGAATTTGCATTTGGTTCTTCTGGAATGTCATCGATATGGATGACATCCTTTGGATGTGGAACTGCAGAGGAGGAGGCTTTAGGCGGAACCTCCACTTCCGGGGTGATAGGCATTGAGGCAGGCGAGGGCTTGGACTTCTTCTTGGGGGGCTTGCTTCCGGTACTTGCGCTGCACGACAAGAAGAGCATAACACTTAGCAGATTTTGAGTTAAGTTGCAAAAATAAAGTAAGTCAGAAGCTAAGTACTTACCCAGATTTAAGGAAGAACTGCTCGATGTTGGCCTGCGAGCTTCTACTGGTATCGATTTCCTTGAGGCGTTGTTTCTCTTTTTCGGCCTTTTTTGTGGCCGCGACGCTAGGAGCCTCGCGCGCACGTTTTGATGCCGGGCCGGAGGCTGCGCTTCTCTTCCGCTTGGCGGGAGCAGGGGCCTCAGGAGCTTCCGCGTCAGACGCGGCCTCCGGGTTCGTGTTGCCGGAGTGTGGAACCCGGGTCAGAGTTCCGAGATCCTTCTCCTCGAGGGCTTTGAGCTGAACATACAAAGATAAAGTCCTTAGACAAATTCGCAGGTACAAAAAGGGGAGTGATGATTAGTCGGAAGATTTACCGCGATGTCGGCGCCACCCGTGTGTATGTCTAGATTGCACACGTGAGAGCGAACGTCACGTGGAATCTTGATCATTACCCGGATCCGCTTGTCCAGGGCGTCGGAGGAGAGGTTGTCCTTGGAGGCGCGCATGGTGTCGTCGCGGCCGCTGTATTCATACATCAGGCGATCCCGATGTTGAAGAGGTCCTTCCCCGATAAGCCCGATTCCGCCAGCTTGCAGATCCGCCTTACCGCCCTAGTTAGCTGAGGTGACTCGGAGAGGTGAGGGCAATTCGTCCAGGCGGGGGTCTCGCTAGTGGGCCCGTCCTTAAAATCTGGCAGCGTCTTCGGGCTGGCTGGATCTGAGACATCCTTCACGTAGAAGAATCCCCCGGACCAGTACCTGCCGGATTCATGACGATCTGTGTGGGGGTAGACGCGGCCGGGCGGATCTTGAAGGTGATGCTCCCGCAGGTGGCAAGCGATGAAGTCTGCGGGATTGTCTCCTTCTTGACGGAGAAGAAATATTGAAACAAGGGCAACTCAGGTGTTACCCGTAGATGACCCTCACACAGGGTGACGTGGTTGGCGATGGCAAGGATGTTGTTGGGCGATATATTGTGAGGTTGCAGGTTGTACGTCTTGAGGATTTCTGAGAAGAAGTCGCTCGGCGGCAACGAGAACCCACGCTCGACCAGTGCCTTGGTCAGCACCCATTCTCCAGCTTCGGGCGCCGGGATTAGGGCACCCGAAACTGTTTGCCAAGATCCGGGTTGTAGAAAACAGTCTGCCTCGAGGCTGCAGAGCTCATCCTCTGTGGTGGTGCAGGGCCACCATTGCCCCTTAACGTCGCCTTCGTGAGATCTGGCCTTCGACTTCTTGGCGGCGAACTCCTCCACCTTCTTTTCCATCTGCTTTGATCTGGCTAAATCTTCCGGATTGGCAAACGTCCCCTCGATGTTCTTGTCGGATCCCTTAGTAGGATCCAACTGGACGGGGCTGAATGGCGGAGGGGCGGAGGAGATAGGCGTTACCGCGATAGGTTCCTTCTGCGATGGAGGCGGAGTAGAGGAAGACATCTACAAATTGCAAATGAACTAACTTAGTCGGAACTAGTGCTACACACTGGTCGTCCCTACCAATGCCGATGAAAAAGCTTGAGCTGGAGGCTTACCGGAGATGGTTTCCGCGGTAGTCGGAGACGCCGGCGACGAGTAATTCGCTGCGGTGGCTCGCCGAGGTTAAGAACAGGACGAACACGACACGGCGGCGCTGGCTCCGGTGAAGTGCTGGCAGACTCCGACACGGCGGAAGCTAGAGCTCGGTGGCGGCGCTCGAGCGAGAGGTGAAATGGGGGAGAATGAGGTGATTAGGTGTGCGCGGTGGGGATATTTATAGGCGCGGGATGAGATTCGTGATCCGCATACTGTGGTCGAAACGCAAGCGTCGCACCATTGGATGATGGACACGTGTCGAAAACCCTAGCGGTAAAAATGGCGCCAAGATTGGCCGAACCGTTTGAACCTTTCAAGGTTCCGAGTAAGAATTTAAAACGACGAGCCGTCATCTCTGCAGGGGAGTAACCCGGAGACTCATTGTAAAAATGAGGTCGATGGATGAAGTCCCGCGGGATAAAGGATCTTTCCTGCATGCAAGACGGAAATGAAAGAATCATGAAGTTGGAGTTCTTCTAGTTTCCCCATGTTACCGAGAGGATTGTCGGAAGCAAATATGATTCGAGCAAGGCGGAAACAAGAGGTGAATCTCGGAGAACTCTGGGGCTACTATTGTGGGTATACTTCATGGGTGTATCATCGACAATGCCTAGATCCAGCAAGCCCGGGTGGCCCAGTTGCTGTAGATCAAGATGGATGAAGTCTAGCCTAGGAACAAGGAGCCATATCCACCTACCGACTCTGGAAGTCGGATCTGGCCTGGCCCATCAGGGGTAGTCAGATCCAGCACGGCGTATAAGGAAAGGCGTATCCTTGACGTGCACGGCAATGTAATATTCCGTAGTTAGGTGACTTGTATTCCGGCAAGGACTCTCCGTGTAAACCCTAGATCCTGGCACCTTTATAAGCCGAATCTTGGGAGTCCTAGAGGCACAACCACAAATCATTGTAACAACACGAATGCGCCCAGATAATTTCAGACAAGCAGCAGTAGGACCTGTCATCGTGCAGGTGTTCTGAAGCTGGGTAAATTGCGTACCACCGTCCCGAGGACTCTCCGCCCGATGGCCCCTACTTCTTCATCCCCTCGTGAGGATCCCTCCTCCAAGGTACCTGATACGTCTCAAACGTATCTATAATTTCTTATGTTCCATGCTACTTTTATGATGATACTCACATGTTTTATACACACTTCATGTCATTATTATGCATTTTCCGGCACTAACCTATTGACAAGATGCCGAAGAGCCAGTTGTTGTTTTCTGCTGTTTTTGGTTTCAGAAATCCTACAAAGGAAATATTCTCGGAATTGGACGAAATCAACGCCCAGGGTCTTATTTTTCCATGAAGCTTCCAGAAGACCAAAGAGTATACGAAGTGGGGCCACGAGGGCCCGTACCCATAGGGCGGCGCGGCCAGCATGGGGCCCGCGCCGGCCTATGGTGTGGGCCCCTCGCGCCGCCTCCAACCTTACCCTTCCGCCTACTTAAAGCGTTCGTCGCGAAAACCCCCAGTACCGAGAGCCACGATACGAGAAAACATACTGAGACGCCGGCGCCGCCAATCCCATCTCGGGGGATTCAGGAGATCGCCTCCGGCACCCTGCCGGAGAGGGGAATCATCTCCCGGAGGACTCTTCATCACCATGATCGCCTCCGGATTGATGTGTGAGTAGTTCACCCCTGGACTATGGGTCCATAGCAGTAGCTAGATGGTTGTCTTCTCCTCATTGTGCTATCATGTTAGATCTTGTGAGCTGCCTATCATGATCAAGATCATCTATTTGTAATGCTACATGTTGTGTTTGTTGGGATCCGATGAATATGGAATACTATGTCAAGTTGATTATCAATCTATCATATATGTTGTTTATGTTCTTGCATGCTCTCCGTTGCTAGTAGAGGCTCCGGCCAAGTTGATACTTGTAACTCCAAGAGGGAGTATTTATGCTCGATAGTGGGTTCATGCCTCCATTGAATGCAGGACGATGACGAGAAAGTTCTAAGGTTGTGGATGTGCTATTGCCACTAGGGATAAAACATCAATGCTTTGTCTAAGGATATTTGTGTTGATTACATTACGCACCATACTTAATGCAATTGTCTGTTGTTTGCAACTTAATACTGGTAGGGGTTCGGATGATAACCTGAAGGTGGACTTTTTAGGCATAGATGCATGCTAGATAGCGGTCTATGTACTTTGTCGTAATGCCCTGTTTAAATCTCATAGTAGTCATCGTGATATGTATGTGCATTGTTATGCCCTCTCTATTTGTCAATTTCCCAACTGTAATTTGTTCACCCAACATGCTATTTCTTATCGGAGAGACACCACTAGTGAACTGTGGACCCCGGTCCATTCTTACATCTGAAATACAATCTACTGCAATACTTGTTCTTTATTGTTCTTTGCAAACAAACATCATCTTCCACACTATACATTTAATCCTTTGTTTACAGCAAGCCGGTGAGATTGACAACCTCACTGTTACGTTGGGGCAAAGTACTTTGATTGTGTTGTGCAGGTTCCACGTTGGCGCCGGAATCCCTCGTGTTGCGCCGCACTACATTCCGCCACCAACAACCTTCACGTGTTCCTTGACTCCTACTGGTTCGATAACCTTGGTTTCTTACTGAGGGAAAACTTGTTGCTGTACGCATCACACCTTCCTCTTGGGGTTCCGAACAGACGTGTGTCTTACACGCCATCAGTACTTATCTTGGTTTATAGTATTTATCTTGAGTTAGGACATGAGGTGTTTGAAGAGAAAATTAAAAAACCTATGGAACTTTATATGCATGCTAATGGCAATGTTATTAGTATGAATGCTTTGAACACCATTGTTGCTAATGCTATGGAAAATTTTAAGCTTGGGGAAGCTGGTTTTGAGGCGCATGATATTTTTAGTCCCCCAAGCATGGAGGAGAAAATTTACTTTGATGATACTTTACCTCTTATATATGATGATTACAATGATGACTATCATATTTTCAGTCCACCTACTATTGAGGAGAAAATTAATTATGATTACAATATACCTCCTATATATGATGATTATGGTGATGAGAATAATAATGATAGCCATCTTATTGAATTTGCTCCCACTACAATTACTGGTAATGACTATGCTTATGTGGAGAGTAATAATTTTATGCATGTAGCTCATGATAAGAATGTTTCATGTGATATTTATATTGTGGATTTCATCAATGATGCTACTAAAAGTTATTATGAGAGAAGAAACATGGTTATATGCATCTTAATAATATTAAGTTTCCCCTCTTTATGTTGAGAATCTTGAAGTTGCGCTTGTGTTGCCTTTCTATGCTTGTTGCTTTGTGCTTTCAGTACTTGTTCCCTTACAAGATTCCTTTTCATAGGAAGTGGGTTAGACTTAAAAGTGTTTCTTATTTTCTTTTGATGCTCTCTTTTGCTTCATCTTTTGATAATACTTGATTCACACTTTCTGCGCCTAGCTGAAAGGCGTTAAAGAAAAGCGCTTATGGGAGACAACCCATTATTTTACTACAGCACTTTTATTTTATATTTGAGTCTTGAAAGTTGTTACTACTGTAGCAACCTCTCCTTATCTTTATTTTATTGCATTGTTGTGCCAAGTAAAGTCTTTGATAGTAAAGTCAGTACTAGATTTGGATTACTGCGTAGAAACAGATTTCTTACTGTCACGAAATTGAGCAGCCCTGTCTGTAGGTAACTCAGAAAAATCTGCCAATTTACGTGCATGATCCTCAGATATGTACGCAACTTTCATTCAATTTGAGCATTTTCATCTGAGCAAGTTAAGTGCCCCAGAAAAATTCTTCTTTACGGACTGTTCTGTTTTGACAGATTCTGCCTTCTATTTTGTATTGCCTATTTTGCTACGTTTGATGGATTTCTTTGTTCCATTAACTTTCAGTAGCTTTGTGCAATGTCCAGAAGTGTTAAGAATGATTATGTCACCTCTGAATATATGAATTTTCAATTATGCACTAACCCTCTAATGAGTTTGTTTTGAGTTTGGTGTGGAGAAAGTTTTCAAGGGTCAAGAGAGGAGGATGATACAATATGATCAAGAAGAGTGAAAAGTCTAAGCTTGGGGATGCCCCCGTGGTTCATCCCTGCATATTTTAAGAAGACTCAAGCATCTAAGCTTGGGGATGCCCAAGGCATCCCTTCTTCATCGACAACTTATCAGGTCACCTCTAGTGAAAGAGTAAATTACAAAAAACTACCACAATTCGGGCTAGGGTGTCAGTACCTGTTTTGCTAATTTTTGCAAAAAACTACCACCTTTGAGGTAACGCGTTCAAAATAGCACTAATAGTCATTTGACACAGCTATAATTGCAAATCTGACCAATATGACCCATCAGTAATGGATGAGTTGGTAGAACACGTGGATGAGGAGCTGACATGGACGTTGGGCCCCCCTGTCAGTCTCCCATTTTTTCCCTTGCCTTCCTCCTCATATTATCTTTGTGAACGTCGCTGCGAGCTATCGTATTGAGAGACCGACAGGCAGGTTCTGAGTGTGTGCTAACTATCGTGAGCTTGCATCTTATAAAAAAAGTAGGTGAGCTTGCAGAGTATATATATATATAATCAATAATTCTAAAATTATCCGGCATGAAACAACATATGTTTTTTGCAACTGGCAGGCTTTAACCAAACGCATAGTCGCAGATGACTTTGGTTGTAGGTATTGGGTTCGAGTACTCATGTGGTCATAACTTTCTTTTTGTGTATTTTAATCTATTTTTGCTGGAAAAACTAATTATTTGCTGGAACTATGATTCGATGCCTTTACCAGTCGCAAACGAACAGAACGCTGGTACCACTGCATCTCTCAACCAGATATGAAAAGCTAACGTAGCAATTTGTTTATTTAGATCCAAAAAAAATTGGATTCAAATTTGATTGAATAAACTCGGACGGAAAAATTCTGATATTTCTGACATTTTCCGGTAACCGAATTTTAAGTAGTCCGTCGGTAAAAAATGTTACCCAGAAAAAAAACCTTGTGTCCACGTCAGCTCGTTATCCACGTGCTCTGCCAACTCATCCATTACAGATGGGCCCTACTAGTCAGATTTGCAGTTATAACTGTGTCAAATGACTATTAGTGCTATTTGTAACGCGTTGCCTCACAAGTTGTAGATTTTTGCAAAAATTAGCAAAATAGGTACTGATTGTTATCCTAGCCCGAATTGTGGTAGTTTTTTGTAATTTACTCCTAGTGAAACTATATTTTATTCCGTCACATCTTATGTGCTTTACTTGGAGCGTCTGTTTGCTTTTGTTTTTGTTTTTGTTTGAATAAAATCAGATCCTAGCATTCTTTGTATGAGAGAGAGACACGCTTCATTTGTTGCATATGAACACATATGTTCTTAGCTTTACTTTTAATGTTCATGGCGAAGGTTGAAAGCTTGCTTCGTTCATTGTTATATGGTTGGAAACGAGAAAATGCTTCATGTGGTAATTGGTATAATGTCTTGAATAATTTGATACTTGGCAATTGTTGTGCTCATATAGATCATGTTTAAGCTCTTGCATCATGTACTTTGCACCTATTAATGAAGAACTACATAGAGCTTGTTAAAATTTGGTTTCCATGATTGGTCTCTCTAGAGTCTAGATATTTTCTAGTTAAGGTGTTTGAACAACAAGGAAGACAGTGTAGAGTCTTATAATGCTTGCAATATGTTCATATGTAAGTTTTGTTGTACCGGTTTATACTTGAGTTTGCTTCAAACAACCTTGCTAGCCAAAACCTTGTATTGAGACGGATTTATTCTCGTGCATCCAAATCCTTGAGCCAAAAACTATGCCATTTGTGTCCACCATACCTACCTACTACATGGTATTTCTCTGCCATTCCAAAGTACATTACTTGAGTGCTACCTTTAAAATTCTATTCTTTGTCTTTGCAATAAATAGCTCATGGGAAAATAGCCTTAAAAACTATTGTGGTAAAGAATATGTAGCTTTTGTATCTTATTTCTTATAAGTTGCTTGTTGAGCGGTAACCATGTTTCTGGGGACGCCATCAACTTTTACACCTTTGTTGAATATCATGTGAGTTGCTATGCATGTTCATCTTGTCTGAAGTAAGGGCGATTTTCATGATCAAATGGTTTGAGTATGCATATTATTAGAGAAGAACATTGGGCTGCTAACTAAAACCATGAATCATGGTGGAAGTTTCAGTTTGGACATCAATCCTCAATCTCTTATGAGAATTTTATCTGTTGTTGAATGCGTATGCATTAAAGAGGAGTCCATTATCTGTTGTCTATGTTGTCCCGGTATGGACGTCCTAAGTTGAGATCTATCAAAAACGAGAAATCAAATGCGATCTATCTCCTTGGACCTTTGTACAGGCGGCATAGAGGTACCCCTTTGGGACACTTGGTTGAAACATATGTTATGCAATGATATTCCGTGTTAATCCAAGCTAATTAGGACAAGGTGCGAGCACTATTGGTATTCTATGCATGAGGCTTGCAACTTATAAGATGTCTTATACATAACACATATGATTTATTACTACCGTTGACAAAATTGTTTCTATGTTTTCAAAATGAAAAGCTCTAGCACAAAAATAGTAATCCATGCTTCCCTCTGTGAAGGGCCATTCTTTTACTTATGTTGAGTCAGTTTACCAACTTCTTTCTATCTTAGAAGCAAACACTTGTGTCAACTGTGTGCATTGATTCTTACATATCTACCTATTGCACTTGTTATATTGCTTTATGTTGACAATTATCCATGAGATGCATCCATGAGATATACATGTTGAAGTTGAAAGCAACCGCTGAAACTTATATCTTCCTTTGTGTTGCTTCAAAGCTTTCTACTAAGAATCTATTGCTTTATGAGTTAACTCTTATGCAAGTCTTATTGATGCTTTCTTGAAAGTACTATTCATGAAAAGTCTTTGCTATATGATTCATTTGTTTACTCATTGTCTTTACCATTGCTTTTAATCACTTCATTCATCTCATATTCTTTACAATAGTATTGATCAAGATTATGATAGCATGTCACTTCAGAAATTATCATTGTTATCGTTTACCTACTCGAGGGCGAGTAGGAACTAAGCTTGGGGATGCTTGATACGTCTCAAACATATCTATAATTTCTTATGTTCCATGCTACTTTTATGATGATACTCACATGTTTTATACACACTTCATGTCATTATTATGCATTTTCCGACACTAACCTATTGACAAGATGCCGAAGAGCCGATTCTTTGTTTTCTGCTTGTTTTTGGTTTCAGAAATCCTACAAAGGAAATATTCTCGGAATTGGACGAAATCAACGCCCAGGGTCTTATTTTTCCACGAAGCTTCCAGAAGACCGAAGAGTATACGAAGTGGGGCCACAAGGGCCCGTACCCATAGGGCGGCGCGGCCAGCATGGGGCCCGCGCAGGCCTATGGTGTGGGCCCCTCGCGCCGCCTCCAACCCTAACCTTCCGCCTACTTAAAGCCTTCGTCGCGAAAACCCCAGTACCGAGAGCCACAATACGAGAAAACATACTGAGACGCCGCCGCCGCCAATCCCATCTCGGGGGATTCAGGAGATCGCCTCCGGCACCCTGCCGGAGAGGGGAATCATCAACGGAGGGCTCTACATCACCATGCCAACCTCCGGATTGATGCGTGAGTAGTTCATCCTTGGACTATGGGTCCATAGCAGTAGCTAGATGGTTGTCTTCTCCTCATTGTGCTATCATGTTTAGATCTTGTGAGCTGCCTATCATGATCAAGATCATCTATTTGTAATGCTACATGTTGTGTTTGTTGGGATCCGATGAATATTGAATACTATGTCAAGTTGATTATCAATCTATCATATATATGTTGTTTATGTTCTTGCATGCTCTCCGTTGCTAGTAGAGGCTCGGCCAAGTTGATACTTGTGACTCCAAGAGGGGGTATTTATGCTCGATAGTGGGTTCATGCCTCCATTGAATGCAGGACGGTGACGGAAAGTTCTAAGGTTGTGGATGTCTTGTTGCCACTAGGGATAAAACATCAATGCTTTGTCTAAGGATATTTGTGTTGATTACATTACACACCATACTTAATGCAATTGTACTGTTGTTTACAACTTAATGCTGGAAGGGTGCAGATGCTAACCCGAAGGTGGACTTTTTAGGCATAGATGCATGCTGGATAGCGGTCTATATAATTTGTCGTAATGCCCTGATTAAATCTCATAGTAATCATCATGATATGTATGCATCTCTATTTGTCAATTGCCCAACTGTAATTTGTTCACCCAACATGCTATTTATCTTATGGGAGAGACACCACTAGTGAACTATGGACCCCGATCCATTCTTTACATCTGAAATACAATCTACTGCAAACTCTGTTCTCTGTTGTTCTTTGCAAGCAAACATCATTCTCCACACCATACGTTTAATCCCTTGTTTACAACAAGCCGGTGAGATTGACAACCTCACTGTTAAGTTGGGGCAAAGTATTTTGATTGTGTTGTGCAGGTTCCACGTTGGCGCCGGAATCCACGGTGTTGCGCCGCACTACACTCCTCCGCCAACAACCTTCACGTGGCCTTCATCTCCTACTGGTTCGATAACCTTGGTTTCATACTGAGGGAAAACTTGCTGCTATACGCATCACACCTTCCTCTTGCGGTTCCCAACGGACGTGTGCTTTACGCGTTATCAAGCTCTTTTTTCTGGCGCCGTTGCCGGGGAGATCAAGACACGCTGCAAGGGAGTCTCTCACATCCAATCTCTTTACTTTGTTATTGTCTTGCTTTACTTTACTTTATTTACTGCTTTGTTTGCTTTCTTTATATCAAAAACACAAAAAAATTAGTTGTTTTACTTTATTTCATTTGTCTTGTTTGCGTTCTTTATATCAAAAACACAAAAAAATTAGTTACTTGCATTTACTTTACTTTATTTAGTTTGTTTTACTTGTTTTTATTACTGTTAAAATGAATACTCCTGAGAACACTAAGTTGTGTGATTTCACTAGCACCAATAATAATGATTTTATATGCACTCCTATTGCTCCACCTGCTACTACAGTAGAAATCTATGAAATTAAACCTGCTTTATTAAATCTTGTTGTGAGAAAGCAATTTTCTGGTGTTAGTTCTGATGATGTTGCTGCCCATCTTAATAATTTTGTTGAACTTTGTGAAATGCAAAAGTATAAGGATGTAGATGGAGACATTATAAAACTGAAATTGTTTCCTTTCTCCTTAAGAGGAAGAGCTAAAGATTGGTTGCTATCTTTCTAAGAATAGTATTGATTCATGGACTAAATGTAAAGATGCTTTCATTGGTAGATATTATCCTCCTGCTAAAATTATATCTTTGAGAAGTAGCATAATGAATTTTAAGCAATTGGATAATGAACGTGTTGGCCAAGCATGGGAAAGAATGAAATCTTTGGTAAAGAATTGCCCTACCCATGGACTAACTACTTGGATGATCATCCAAAAAAATTATGCAGGACTGAATTTTTCTTCGCGGAACCTATTAGATTCAGCTGTTGGAGGTACTTTTATGTCCGTTACTTTGGGAGCGGCAACAAAGCTTCTTGATGATATGATGATAAATTACTCTGAATGGCACACGGAAAGGACTCCACAAGGTAAGAAGGTTAATTCTGTTGAAGAAACCTCCTCCTAGAGTGATAAGATTGATGATATTATGTCCATGCTTAAAGAATTTATTAGTACACAAACTGCTTTTAATAAATCTGTTGAAGAAAAACCTGGTAAAATAGATATTCTTGCTTCTAAGGTTGATAGTCTTGCCACTTATGTTGATCTTTTAAAATTGAAAGTTATGCCTAATGAAGATAAATATATTAAGTCATTTTCTACAGCAAACGCCATCCAAATTCGAATTAATGAAAATATTAGATTGATGGTTGAATTGCATGCTAGGTGGGAAAGAGAAGAAAACGAAAAACTTGCTAAAGAGAATAATGTAGCTAAAGTTTTGGACTATTACCACCACTAGTAATGTTGATGCTTCACATGTTGCTAAACCTCCTACTATCAATGGTAAAATAATTGGTGTTGGCAATGTTTCTACTCCTAGTGCAAAGCGTGCAAAGCTGCACTGAAGCTCGCTAAAGCTACTGAAGCCTGTTTGTGATAAAGCTGCTGAAATTTTTCAAAATATTGGGGACAATGATCCCATTGCTTGTAGATCATAATGGTTTAGATTTTGATGATTGTCATATCTCTGAAGTTATTAAGTTCTTACAAAAACTTGCTAGAAGTCCTAATGCTAGTGCTATAACTTTGGCCTTTACAAAACATATTACAAATGCTCTCATAAAAGCTAGAGAGGAAAAATTAAAACTTGAAACTTCTATTCCTAGGAAGTTGGAAGATGGTTGGGAGCCCATCATTAAGATGAAGGTCAATGATTTTGATTGTAATGCCTTATGTGATCTTGGTGCAAGTATTTCTGTTATGCCTAAGAAAATCTATAATATGCTTGACTTGCCACCATTGAAAAATTGTTATTTGGATGTTAATCTTGCTGATAATTCTACAAAGAAACCTTTGGGGAGGATTGATAATGTTCGCATTACGGTTAACAATAACCTTGTCCCCATTGATTTTGTTGTCTTGGACATTGAATGCAATGCATCTTGTCCCATTATTTTGGGAAGACCTTTTCTTCGAACCGTTGGTGCTATTATTGATATGAAGGAAGGGAATATTAAGTATCAATTTTCTCTCAAGAAAGGTATGGAACACTTCCCTAGAAAGAGAAAGAAGTTACCTTTTGATTCTATTATTAGAACAAATTATGATGTTGATGCTTCATCTCTCGATAATACTTGATTCACACTTTCTACGCCTAGCTGAAAGGCGTTAAAGAAAAGCACTTCTTGGGAGATAACCCATGTATGTTTTTATTACTGTTTTGTTGAGTCTTGGAAGTTGTTACTACTGTAGCAACCTCTCCTTATCTTTACTTTATTGCATTGTTGTGCCAAGTAAAGTCTTTGATAGTAGGGTTGATACTAGATTTGGATTACTGCGCAGAAACAGATTTCTTACTGTCACGAAATTGAGAAGCCCCGTCTGTAGGTAACTCAGAAAAATTTGCCAATTTACGTGCGTGATCCTCAGATATGTACGCAACTTTCATTCAATTTGAGCTTTTTCATCTGAGCAAGTTAAGTGCCCCAGAAAAAATTCGTCTTTACGGACAGTTCTGTTTTGACAGATTCTGCCTTTTATTTCACATTGCCTCTTTTGCTATGTTGAATGGATTTCTTTGTTCCATTAACTTTCAGTAGCTTTGGGCAATGTCCAGAAGTGTTAAGAATGATTATGTCACCTCTGAATATGTGAATTTTTGATTATGCACTAACCCTCTAATGAGTTTGTTTTGAGTTTGGTGTGGAGGAAGTTTTCAAGGATCAAGAGAGGAGGATGATACAATATGATCAAGAAGAGTGAAAAGTCTAAGCTTGGGGATGCCCCGTGGTTCATCCCTGCATATTTCAAGAAGACCCAAGCATCTAAGCTTGGGGATGCCCAAGGCATCCCCTTCTTCATCGACAACTTATCAGGTCACCTCTAGTGAAACTATATTTTTATTCCGTCACATCTTATGTGCTTTACTTGCAGCGTCTGTTTGTTTTTGTTTTTGTTTTTGCTTGAATAAAATCGGATCCTAGCATTCATTGTATTGGAGAAAGACACGCTCCGCTGTTTCATATGAACACTGGTGTTCTTAGCTTTACTTTTAATGTTCATGGCGAAGGTTGAAACTGCTTCGTTCATTGTTATATGGTTGGAAACAGAAAATGCTTCATGTGGTAATTGGTATATTGTCTTGAATAATTTGATACTTGGCAATTGTTGTGCTCAAATAGATCATGTTTAAGCTCTTTCATCATGTACTTTGCACCTATTAATGAAGAACTACCGTAGAGCTTGTTGAAATTTGGTTTGCATGATTGGTCTCTCTAAGTCTAGATATTTTCTGGTGAAGTGTGTGAAAACAAGGAAGACAGTGTAGAGTCTTATAATGCTTGCAATATGTTCTTATGTAAGTTTTGCTGTACCGGTTCATACTTGTGTTTGCTTCAAACAACCTTGCTAGCCAAAGCCTTGTACTGAGAGGAAATACTTCTCGTGCATCCAAAACCTTGAGCCAAAACCTATGCCATTTGTGTCCACCATACCTACCTACCATGTGGTATTTCTCTGCCATTCCAAAGTAAATTACTTGAGTGCTACCTTTAAAATTTCATTCTTTGTCTTTGCAATGCATAGCTCATGGGAAAATAGCCTTAAAAACTATTGTGGTATTGAATATGTTGCTATGTATCTTATTTCTTATAAGTTGCTTGTTGAGCGGTAACCATGTTTCTGCGGACGCCATCAACTTTTACACCTTTGTTGAATATCATGTGAGTTGCTATGCATGTTCGTCTTGTCTGAAGTAAGGGAGATTTATCATGATCAAATGGTTTGAGTATGCATATTGTTAGAGAAGAACATTGGGCCGCTAACTAAAGCCATAAATCATGGTGGAAGTTTCAGTTTGGACACTAATCCTCAATCTCTTATGAGAATATTATCTATTGTTGAATGCTTATGCATTAAAAGAGGAGTCAATTATCTGTTTTCTATGTTGTCCCGGTATGGATGTCCTTAGTTGAGATCTATCAAAAACGAGAAATCAAATGCGATTTATCTCCTTGGACCTTTGTACAGGCGGCATAGAGGTACCCCTTTGTGACACTTGGTTGAAACATATGTTATGCAATGATAATCCATGTTAATCCAAGCTAATTAGGACAAGGTGCGAGCACTATTGGTATTCTATGCATGAGGCTTGCAACTTATAGGATGTCTTATGCATAACACATATGAATTATTACTACCGTTGACAAAATTGTTTCTATGTTTTCAAAATAAAAGCTCTAGCACAAAAATAGTAATCCATGCTTCCCTCTGCTAATGGCCATTCTTTTAGTTTATGTTGAGTCAGTTTACCTACTTCTTTCTATCTTAGAAGCAAACACTTGTGTCAACTGTGTGCATTGATTCCTACATACTTGCTTATTTGCATTCATCATATTACTTTGTGTTGACAATTATCCATGAGATATACATGTTGAAGTTGAAAGCAACCGCTGAAACTTATATCTTCCTTTGTGTTGCTTTAAAACTTTCTACTAAGAATTTATTGCTTTATGAGTTAACTCCTATGCAAGTCTTATTGATGCTTCTCTTGAAAGTACTATTCATGAAAAGTCTTTGTTATATGATTCAGTTGTTTAATCATTGTCTTTACCATTGCTTCGAATCACTGCATTCACTTCATATGCTTTACAATAGTATTGATCAAGATTATGATAGCATGTCACTTCAGAAATTATCCTTGTTATCGTTTACCTACTCGAGGGCGAGTAGGAACTAAGCTTGGGGATGCTTGATACGTCTCAAACGTATCTATAATTTCTTATGTTCCATGCTACTTTTATTGCAATACTCACATGTTTTATACACACTTTACATCATTTATATGCATTTTCCGGCACTAACCTATTAACGAGATGCCGAAGAGCCAGTTGCTGTTTTCTGCTGTTTTTGGTTTCAGAAATCCTACAAAGGAAATATTCTCGGAATTGGACGAAATCAACGCCCAGGGTCTTATTTTTCCACGAAGCTTCCAGAAGACCGAAGAGCATACGAGGTGGGGCGACGAGGCGCCCAGACCACAGGGCCACGCGGCCAGGGTGGGGCCCGCGCCGCCCTATTATGTGGGGCCCTCGTGCCTCCACCGACCCTGCCCTTCCGCCTACTTAAACTCTCCATCGCGAAAACCCTATTACCGAGAGCCACCATACGGAAAAAGTTCCAGAGACGCCGCCGCCGCCAATCCCATCTCGGGGGATTCAGGAGATCGCCTCCGGCACCCTGCCGGAGAGGGGAATCATCACCGGAGGGCTGTACATCACCATGCCCGCCTCCGGATTGATGCGTGAGTAGTTCATCCTTGGACTATGGGTCCATAGCAGTAGCTAGATGGTTGTCTTCTCCTCATTGTGCTATCATGTTAAGATCTTGTGAGCTGCCTAACATGATCAAGATCATCTATTTGTAATGCTACATGTTGTGTTTGTTGGGATCCGATGAATATTGAATACTATGTCAAGTTGATTATCAATCTATCATATATATGTTGTTTATGTTCTTGCATGCTCTCCGTTGCTAGTAGAGGCTCTGGCCAAGTTGATACTTGTGACTCCAAGAGGGGGTATTTATGCTCGATAGTGGGTTCATGCCTCCATTGAATCTGGGACAGTGACAAAAAGTTCTAAGGTTGTGGATGTGCTTGTTGCCACTAGGGATAAAACAGCAATGCTTTGTCTAAGGATATTTGTGTTGATTACATTACGCACCATACTTAATGCAATTGTCTGTTGTTTGCAACTTAATACTGGAAGGGGTGCGGATGCTAACCCGAAGGTGGACTTTTTAGGCATAGATGCATGCTGGATAGCGGTCTATGTACTTTGTCGTAATGCTCTGATTAAATCTCATAGTAATCATCATGATATGTACGATCTCTATTTGTCAATTGCCCAACTGTAATTTGTTCACCCAACATGCTATTTATCTTATGGGAGAGACACCACTAGTGAAATGTGGACCCCGGTCCATTCTTTACATCTGAAATACAATCTACTGCAAACTCTGTTCTCTGTTGTTCTTTGCAAGCAAACATCATTCTCCACAACATACGTTTAATCCTTTGTTTACAGCAAGCCGGTGAGATTGACAACCTCACTGTTAAGTTGGGGCAAATTATTTTGATTGTGTTGTGCAGGTTCCACGTTGGCGCCGGAATCCCTGGTGTTGCACCGCACTACACTCCTCCGCCAACAACCTTCACTTGGCCTTCATCTCCTACTGGTTCGATAACCTTGGTTTCATACTGAGGGAAAACTTGCTGCTATACGCATCACACCTTCCTCTTGGGGTTCCCAACGGACGTGTGCTTTACGCGTTATCAGTGCTCATCATACCTTCCTCATGGGGTTCCCCAACGGTGTGCAATCTACGCTCATCAAGCTGTTTTTATGGCGCCGTTGCCGGGGAGAAAGAGGATGTCTGGAAGGGGAGTCTCTCATGTCCAATCTCTTTACTTTGTTATTGTTTTGCTTATTTTACTTTATTTTGTCTTGTTTGCTTCTTTATATAAAAACACACAAAAAATAGTTGCTTTTATAGTTGTTATTTTGTTTTTAGTTCATTATGTTCATCCCTAAGTATGATCTGAAGGACCTATCAGTAGGTAGTGGTTCTATAATTGGGAAAGATAACATTAAAAATTCTTCAATCATGTTAGTAAGCATAAAGATATTGAGGATAAATCCCTGGTTGAACTTGCTCCTAATTATGAAACTGCTGCAGCTTATTTAGTTCAAATTCCGGAGGCTAGATTTGTTAGCCTAAACCCCATAATGCAGCAAATGTTTCTTAAATTCCATGGAGTTGAGGATGATGAAAAGAAAGATTTTATCCTAAAAAGTTTGCTTAAAGAATTTAAATATTTTGTTATAGAAGCTAGAAAAGTTTTTGATCGGTTTAAGATGCTAGGCTCATGTGTATATATTATTGGTACACTCAAAAAATAGACAAAATCAAACCTGAAAATAGGAAATAGAGTAAAATACTGATACCTTTCAAACTTGTAGCAATGCATGAAGCTTTGGAAAAGAATTTTGATTGAATTGTTCCTGAAAATCCATTTAATGAAAGTAGTGAACCTAAAAGTGCTGAGAAAGGGTCTTCTAAAACTTATATTGATAAAATACAAATCCTTTGTTGAAAAGATTTCTTGCATTGATCTTAATGCTTCTCCACTTGATAATACTTGATTCTAGCTCTTTTTCTGCGCCTAGCTGAAAGGCGTTAAATAAAAGCACTCTTGGGAGATAACCCATGTTTTATTACTGTAGTTTTTCATTTGTTGAGTCTTGGAAGTTATTACCTCTGTAATAACCTCTTCTTATCATTTTATTTCGTTTTTGTGCCAAGAATAGCCTCTAATTGGAAGAAAGTAAGATTTGGAGAAGTTGTTGTCCTGAAAACAGATTCTGTGCTGCACCATAAAAAATCTATAGATATCCAGTGCAAAATTTTGAGCTGCCAAGTTTTTTGCATATGCCTCAGGTTATTATCTAACTTTTTCTAGTTGCACACTTTTCGAGCTGAGCAACAGAAGATTTTCAAAAAAAAATCGTCTTTACCTGTTGTTCTGTTTTGATAAATTTCTGCCACTATTTGCATTTGCCTCTTAATCTCTTTCTTTTTTTAGTTCTTTTGAGCAAAGATCTTTTTGAAGAGGTTTATAGAGTAGATAATCCTTTTATAGGTGTTTGATATATGTTAGAACTGAACCCAAGAGGATTTATTTATTTTGATTGTACTAATGCTGCTAATAAAGAATTGTGTGAAGTTTTGTATGAAGGATGTTTCAAGTGTAGGGAGAGAAGAATGATGTGATGAGATGAAGTATGGACAAAAGCTAAAGCTTGGGAATGCCCCTGCACCCCAAGAAATATCCAAGAGGTACAAGAGTCAAAGCTTTGGGATGCCCAAGGCATCCCCTCTTCATCAACAAAGCAACAGGTTATCTCTCTATGCGCTATATTTTTATTTCTTCATACGCTATGTGTTTCTTGGAGCGTCTTTATTTTTGTTTTTAGTTTATTTTTTGTTTTGTTTGTTGTAGCATATGTTGGATCCCGCTACATTTGTTTTAGCAAAGGCCCGCTCCATTTTAATTGCATAGAAAGCTCTAATTTCTGTTTGTTATTTTTCTGCGCGTGTTCTAGTTTTCTAGTACCGCGTTTAGCTCTTGGTTTTTTATTCTAATTTTGTTCAGAGCTCGTTATTATTCTTTATTTATGTATGATAGATCTCTTGTCCATATTTTTTCATCTCCGAGAGCTATTTCAAATAAGTTGATTGGTGTTGGAGACGAGTAAAAAGTTTCATGCCTATAGTGATGCAAAAGGAAGTTTGTCTAGACTATGGCATAGACTTTAGCATGTCATGTTGGTTGTTATTCTTATTATATGATTAGTATTTATTTTTGTAGCATGACTTGTTTTAAATAGCTGAGAGTGCATAATGTGTCATTGAAATAATCATTTGTTGTTTCCATCGTAAAAGCATAATATTGTGGTATTCTCCTTTCATGCTTTATTGGGTTGACTTGGCACATGCTCATACCATGTTATGACTATAACCAGTCAACTAAAGTCTCTATGATCATTTAACTTTTGACTTGTAATATCACTTTATGCTTTGATTGATAATGTTTTGTCGCTATGCATGATTATGTCAATTATTGCTCTCTTAGTTGGTCGCTCCCAGTCTTTTGCTAGCTTTCGCATGTACTGAGTATGAACTCTACTCGTGCATCCAACCACCAATAACCAAAGTTTTCCAATTGTGTCCACCATATCTACCTAGTAGCATTATTTTGTTGGCTTCATGTCACCTCAAAAACTATTTTGTTATCACTTACCTACTCGAGGATGAGTAGGAGTTAAGCTTGGGGATGCTTGATACGTCTCAAACGTATCTATAATTTTTGATGCTCCATGCTTGTTTTACACCAATTTATATATGTTTTTCTCATGCTTCGTTTCACTTTTATACATTTTCCGGCACTAACCTATTAACAAGATGCCACAGTGCCAATTCCTTGTTTTCTGATGTTTTGTATTTCAAATATGTTGTACAGGAAATATTTTCGGAATTGGACGAAACAAAAGTCAAAGTTAATATTTTTCTGTAACGAAGACAGAGTCCAGAGGGGGGTCAAAGAGAGGCAACAGGGCGGCCACGCCAACCCTAGGTGCGGCCTGGCCCTGGCCCGTGCCTAGGGGTGGTGTGGCCCCCCTGGCCTCCACCGACATCGCCCCTCCGCCTATTTATTCACGATCTCAGGAAAAACCTAATCACCCGAGCCTCCATCCACGAAAAGTTCCGTCGCGGCCGCCATTGCAGACCCTAGCTCGGGAGGGTTCTGAAGCTCTTCCCGATGATGCGGGGTGGCCTTCGGTCACCTCCACACCAAGACCAACAAGTCCCCCAAGTGGACCGATGACACGAGCCCGAGCAAAGGCTCTACATGATGAGGTGAACTCGCTCCTCGCCACCCTTGATCTTGGTACCCCTTTGGATGGATTGCTACCTCATGCCGACGTGCTATGTGTCATTAGGTACAAGGCGCATCAAGACCTCGGAGAGGAGGAGGCGCCAAGGTCAAGGGAGGGAGAGAAGCGGCTGGACATGGAGATGATCATGGAGCCGAAGCCGACGTCGCTCGAAGCGCTCCAAGGAAGAGACGGACGCTGGCCGGTCCAGGACCCGGTCGGACCGGACCCACAACCGGACGCCCGGTCACGGGCCCGGTCAACCGGGCGCCAAACCGGGCCAGCTCCCTCGTACCGGGCGACGGCCGGACCCAGGACCGGAAACCTCGCAGAATTCCGGTTTGCGCCCGGTCGACTGGACCCATGACCGGACCGCCCGGTTGCGAGGCCCGGTCGACCGGCCCCATGGACCGGACAGCCCGGTCACGGGCCCGGTCGGACCGGACCCCAAACCGGACCTGACGAGAGTGCCCCACCAAACTGCCTTAACTTATCCTTTTGCGTACCTGTTCGCCCTTGTTGGCCATGTGTGCCTATATAAGTAGCTGGAACCCCTCCTTAGCTCTTTAGACTTATTTTGAACTCAAACCTACCTTTGAGCTTAGTCTCCCTTGGGTATCATCCTCTCGTAATCAAGGCACCTTGGTTGTTGACTTTGATCTTGTTGATTGAGATTCTAGTACTTGTTACTCTCTCTCACTCACCAAGCTCTTCCTCTCCAACCCCAATCTCTCTCCGGGAATTCTGCCCCGTGCCTCTTCCTAGGAGATTCTATTGGCGTGGTCCATCGAGCCACGGAGGTAAGCATCGGGTGTATCGGGTTGGTGTGCGTGCGTGAGTCTCGGAGTTCCTCGTGTTCGTCGCGTTCTTCGTGTTCCTCGCGTTCTCCCATCTCTCCCCTTGGTTTCGAAGTCAATCCGCGAGATCGGGCCACACACGGGGTCTTAGACCTCATCATATGGTATCAGCAGCTCTTGGTTACCGCGGATTTGACCCTCCACCCACCCGATTTCGTTCCTAGAAAATTTTCCAAAAAAAATCCCCAAAAATAGCCCCAATTTGCCTCTTGACCGATCTGTGATTTGGTTGCGTTTTGAGTGGTTTTGGTCCGTGGATCTGGTGTTGTTGTGTTTGATCTACTATTTCCCCAACTTTGAGCCTCCAATTCCATCGTTTCCCTTCGATTTGGTCGATTTGGTTTTGGTTTGGGGAAGAACGGGAGAGAGAAAGTCCAGCTCGCGAAACCCGGTTTCGGGCCCAGTCAACCGGACCCACGACCGGCCGAGCCAGCACAGAACCCGGTCGACCGGGCGGCCAACCGGACATGCCGGTCCAGGAGCCGGTCCAACCGGGCCCCAGACCGGGCGCATCTTCGCGCCCCCTTCGACCTCGACATCCGGAGATCTCCACCACCACCACCACCACCACCACCATCGCAGGTATAACTTGCAGCTATCACCTTGTAACCCCTCTTCCTTTTGCGATCTATCCCATCGAGCATTGCTTGTCTAGTGTTGCGAGACATTGCACGTGGCCCCGCATTGTGAGGTGTGTGTGTCGTGTTGAGTAAGGCATCCAAGCAAACACTCGTGTGGCAAGATAGCAAAAGCGAGGCTAACGCTAACATAGTGCGTGAAAAAGCCCCAAAAACACAAAAAGAGTGCGAGTAGCACCATACATCCATACATCCATACATCCATACGCCCATACATACAAAAGTGTCCAAGTGCCACCAAAGATACAAACGAGTGCAAGTGCCACCACATACAAAAGAGAAAAAGCTTTTAAGCAAAGAGAGATACGAGAAGAGAGGCCGCGTGTGAATCTAGTTGTCTCTTCTTTTGCAACCAAAGCTTTGCCTCTCCTTGTGTTAGTGTGACACCGAGCATCCGTACATACACTTTTCCGCTCACTTTTGGTTGCACTAACCCCGCTTATCTCGTGTGTGTGTTCCACAACCTTTTTCCGTGTTTATAGTGATCTTCACATTGACATTTGGATTTTTGGACCTTACCCACTTTTCACAACATACTCGATCTTGGATTTGTCTTTTGGCTTTCCACAACACTCGCCTAACACCATATTTGCTAGCTTTTGCGTGTGGTTTTGCGTGTGTTCCCGATACACTTGATCTTGCTTTCGGCTTGGTGGATTGCCTCAATATTATCTTACCTTGGTAAGAGTGCGAGGTAGTCTCCTTCCACTAACATACACAACATAGTTCTTGTCTTTGCATCATGGATAGGAGTGGAGATGATGCAAGGGAGGGAGAAGTCCTCCGCAACACCGAGAGGTTGGCTACTCAACACAACCTATGGACGCAACGACAAGAGTTCAAGGAGCAACTCACACTCTTCGAGACACGCATCGATGAGCAATACGATGAAGTGGCACACAACTTCTCCGTTGTGAACCAAGACTTGGCTCTCCTTCGCGAAGCTACGGACAACTTGAATGGCCAAATGGCGGCCAATGATGCAAACATGGAGCGGCGCATGGATAGCCTCGAGCGCGCCATCACCAACTTGGGTCGTCATCGCCGACACCGCTCTACTTCATCATCCTCAAGCTCGTCACAAGATTACTACTCTCATGGTCACCGTTCATCCTCAAGCTCCTCCTCAAGGCATGAAGACCATCATCGACCTCATCGCTCACATGCTCGTCATGAAGACTCTCGCTCCAACTCTAGGCGAGGAGAAATCCATCGCCATGCTCGTCCTCAAGAACGTCGTCCACAAGATCGTCCTCAACCGGATGGCCATGCCCACCATGGGCGTGACGGCCACCCACATGACAACTTCTTCCACAACATGGAGCCACATGGTGATGCTCAAGGCCATGGACATCAAGACCAACCGAGGCGTGATCTCCGCAATCATCCTCGCCATGACCAACGTGGAAGAGGAGACCCACACCATGATCAAGATGAGAGACCCAACATTGAGCGTCGTCAACAACCTCGTCAAGATCTTCAACCACATCCTCACCGTGAACCAAGTGAAGCAAGTGTGCACCTCCAACGCCAACCCAATTCTATGGTTGGCCGTAGAAGACCTCCTATTCCTCCTCAAGCCGCAAGAGATGAAGGTGCCCCTCCTCGTCGAAGAAACTTGGAGGATGAAGAGAACATGTTTGGAAGACTCAAGTTCACCATGCCAAAGTTCAAGGGAGAAGAAGATGCCGAGGCCTACCTCTCATGGGCACTCAAGGTTGACAAGATATTCCGCATCCACAACTACTCCGGTGCCAAGAAGGTGGCTATGGCGTCTCTCGAGTTCGAGGACTACGCAAACACTTGGTGGGAGCAAGTCCTCACTCTTCGAGAAGAGAAGGGTGAACCTCCAATTGACACTTGGGAAGAAATGAAGAAAGAGATGCATGCTCGCTTTGTCCCAACGCACTACATGACCGACCTCTTCAACAAGCTCCAAAAGTTGAAGCAAGGAACCAAGACCGTCGAGGAGTTCTACAAGGAGATGGAGCTCACTATGATGCGAGCCAACATCCAAGAGTCCGATGACCAAACCATTGCTCGTTTCTTCAATGGCCTCAACTATCCCATCAAGCGAATTGTGGAGTTCCAACCTTACTCCAACATGGTTGAGTTGGTCCATCAAGCGTCGAAGGCCGAGCGCCAAGTTATTGAGGACATCAAGTACTCCAAGGCCAAGACCTATTTCTCCTCCAAGCTCGCTACATCGACTCCTCCTACTACATCAACTCCTCATGCTACAAGTGCCAAGGCCGACGTGTCCTCTACAACTTCCAAGAAACCGACTATCCAAAGTCGCATGAAGCAAACGGTCTCCTCCACCGCCTCCTCTAAGGCATCCACGGGACCCTCTAGTGTCACTTGCTTCAAGTGTGGCACCCAAGGTCACAAGTCGTTTGAGTGCAAGAACACCAAGGTCATGATCACTATGGAGAATGGTGATATCGAGACGCTTGATGAGGATGAATATGAAGCCCTTGTGCAAGCCGCCGTGGAAAGTGAAGAAGCTTATGAGCAAGAATGTGGAGAAGATCCTCTCTTATGCGAGCATGATCCAAGTCCCTCACTTGTGGTTACAGGAGTGCTAACAACACAACCTCATGATATGGAAGAACAACGGTGCAACATCTTCCAAACCCGTGCCGGAATTGGTGGCAAGTCGATCAAGGTCATCATAGACGGTGGAAGTTGCCATAACCTCGCAAGCACCGAGTTGTGTGAGAATCTCAACCTCACTCTCCGCAAGCATCCTCACCCTTACCATATCCAATGGTTGAGTGACAAGGGCAATGTCAAGATACAACATACCGTCACCGTCACTTTCAAGATTGGACCTTATGAGGATACTATTGAGTGTGACGTGGTACCCATGACGGTGTGCCACATGTTGCTTGGCCGCCCTTGGCAATATGACAAGAAGGCTATACATGATGACTCTCCAACACATACACCTTCAAGGTCAACGACAAGAAGTTCGAGTTGCGCCCCATGACTCCTAGCCAAATCATCGCCGACAACGCGAAGGCTCTAGCGAGGGCACAACACCACTTCCACCATAGTGAGTTGAGAGGTGAGAGAGCGACCCACCAAATGGAGAGAGAGCGCCACAAGCCATACATGAGTGAGCGAAAGAGCGTCCTCCTAGCCACCAAAAGCGAGTGGAGAGAAGTGCAAGCAAACCCATCCACCATATTGCACTATGTGCTCATATGCAAGGGACCATCATCGGCGACTAACGACTTAACCAACATTCCTTCGTCTTTGTTGTCTCTTTTGAAGGAGTTTCAAGACGTCTTCCCCGACGAGCTCCCTCATGGACTACCACCGCTTCGAGGCATCGAGCACCGCATCGACCTCATACCCGGCGCTCCGCTTCCAAACCGTGCCGCCTACCGCACCAACCCCGAAGAAACAAAGGAGATACAACGCCAAATACAAGATCTCCTCGCTAAAGGGTACGTCCGCGAAAGCCTTAGCCCTTGTGCGGTTCCCGTGATTCTTGTGCCTAAACCGGATGAGACGCAACGGATGTGTATGGATTGTCGCCCCATCAATGCCATTACCGTCCGTTACCGCCATCCCATTCCGCGTTTAGATGATATGCTTGATGAGCTTAGTGGTGCCACGATTTTCTCTAAAATCGATTTGCGTAGTGGTTACCATCAAATCCGCATGGCTATTGGTGATGAATGGAAAACGGCATTCAAGACCAAACTCGGTCTATATGAATGGCTCGTTATGCCTTTCGGTCTTTCCAATGCTCCATCTACTTTCATGCGCCTCATGAATCACATCTTGCGTCCTCTCATTGGCAAGAGTGTGGTTGTCTATTTCGACGATATTCTCATCTATAGCAAAAGTCTCGAGGACCATGTGCAACATGTGAGAGAAGTCTTGTGCATCTTGCGTCATGAAAAGCTTTATGCTAACCTCCCCAAGTGCACCTTTGCTCAAAACAAATTGGTTTTCCTTGGATTTGTGGTTTCCGCTAATGGGATTGAAGTTGATTCTTCCAAGGTGGAGGCCATCCATAATTGGCCTACTCCTATAAATGTTGGCCAAGTCCGAAGTTTTCATGGACTTGCCGGGTTTTACCGCCGCTTTGTGAAAGATTTTAGCACCATTGCTTGCCCTTTGAATGAGCTTACCAAGAAGAATGTTCCGTTTGTTTGGGGCAAGGCCCAACAAAATGCTTTTGATGAGTTGAAGAAACGCCTTACCGAAGCTCCCCTTCTTGTTCTTCCAAATTTTGCCAAAACTTTTGAGATTGAGTGTGACGCAAGTGGGCTTGGTATTGGTGGTGTTCTTATGCAAGAGGGCAAACCCGTGGCATACTATAGTGAGAAGTTAGATGGCGCACGCCTCAACTATCCTATATATGACAAGGAGCTCTACGCTTTGGTTCGTGTTCTTGAAGTTTGGCAACACTATCTTTGGCCAAAAGAGTTTATCATTCATTCCGACCATGAGTCTTTAAAATATTTGAAAAGCCAACATAACTTGAACAAAAGACATGCAAAATGGGTCGAGTTAATTGAGTCCTTCCCATATGTGATCAAATACAAGAAGGGCAAGGATAATGTCGTGGCGGATGCTCTTTCCCGCAAAAACACCCTTTTGCTAACTCGTTTGGATTTTCATGTTTTGGGACTCGAAGAGATCAAAGAACTCTATCCTTCCGATTCTTTCTTTGCTCCAATTTTTGAGAAGTGTTCCATTGAACGAGGAGTGGATGATTTCTATTTGCATGATGGCTACTTGTTTAAAGCTAACAAGATTTGCATTCCCGAGTCTTCGCTTCGAAAATTGCTTTTGCAAGAGTCACATGGAGGTGGTCTTATGGGACACTTTGGTCGAGAGAAGACATACGCCATGCTCTCAACCCACTACTATTGGCCAAGAATGTACCGCGACGTGGAACGCCTTTGCCGCCGGTGCACTACATGCTTACAAGCTAAGTCTACCTCCAACCCTTATGGTCTTTACACCCCATTGCCTATTCCACATGCACCATGGACGGACATTAGCATGGATTTTGTTCTAGGATTGCCTCGCACTAAGCATGGTCATGATTCTATATTCGTGGTAGTGGATAGATTCTCTAAGATGGCTCATTTCATACCTTGCCATAAGAGCGACGATGCTTCACACATTGCTTCGTTATTTTTCAGGGAAATTGTTCGCCTACATGGAGTACCGCAAAGCATTGTGTCGGATCGAGACGTCAAGTTCATGAGTTATCTTTGGAAGTCGCTCATGGCCAAGTTTGGAGTGAAGCTCTTATTCTCATCATCCTCGCACCCGCAAACGGACGGCCAAACGGAAGTGGTCAATCGAAGCCTCTCCACCCTTCTACGCATTCTCGTGAAGAAAAACTTGAAGTCATGGGAGGAATGCATTCCACACGCGGAATTCGCCTACAACCGCGCCAAGCACTCGACTACATCAAGGAGTCCCTTCATGGTCGTCTACGGGTTTGAGCCGCTCACGGCACTCGACATACTACCGCTCCCCCTTCATGAGCGGATCAACATGGACTTCGACAAGCGCACCGCCGCCGTCAAGAAAATTCATGAAGAAACAAGAGCTACCATTCAAGAACATGTGCTTCGTCAAGCTAATCGCCTCAACGCCAAGAAGAAGGAACGCATATTTCAAGAAGGCGACCTCGTTTGGATCCACCTCCGGAAGGAAAGATTCCCTCATGAACGCAACTCGAAGCTCAAGCCAAGAGGAGATGGTCCCTTCAAGGTCCTCAAACGCATCAACAACAACGCTTACGTCATCGACATCCCCACCTCCAAGTACTTGGTGAGCAACACATTCAACGTGGCGGACTTGTCGCCATATCATGAAGATGAGGAGGCACAAGAGTCGAGGACGACTCTTTCCCAAGGGGGAGATGATGCGGGGTGGCCTTCGGTCACCTCCACACCAAGACCAACAAGTCCCCCAAGTGGACCGATGACACGAGCCCGAGCAAAGGCTCTACATGATGAGGTGAACTCGCTCCTCGCCACCCTTGATCTTGGTACCCCTTTGGATGGATTGCTACCTCATGCCGACGTGCTATGTGTCATTAGGTACAAGGCGCATCAAGACCTCGGAGAGGAGGAGACGCCAAGGTCAAGGGAGGGAGAGAAGCAGCTGGACATGGAGATGATCATGAAGCCGAAGCCGACGTCGCTCGAAGCGCTCCAAGGAAGAGACGGACGCTGGCCGGTCCAGGACCCGGTCGGACCGGACCCACAACCGGACGCCCGGTCACGAGGCCCGGTCAGCCGGGCGCCAAGCCGGGCCAGCTCCCTCGTACCGGGCGACGACCGGACCCGGGACCGGAAACCTCGCGAGAATTCCGGTTTGCGCCCGGTCGGCCGGACCCATGACCGGACCCCCGGTTGCAGGCCCGGTCGACCGGCCCCATGACCGGACAGCCCGGTCACAGGCCCGGTCAGACCGGACCCCAAACCGGACCTGACGAGAGTGCCCCACCAAACTGCCTTAACTTATCCTTTTGCGTACCTGTTCGCCCTTGCTGGCCATGTGTGCCTATATAAGTAGCTGGAACCTCTCCTTAGCTCTTTAGACTTATTTTGAACTCAAACCTACCTTTGAGCTTAGTCTCCCTTGGGTATCATCCCTCTGTAATCAAGGCACCTTGGTTGTTGACTTTGATCTTGTTGATTGAGATTCTAGTACTTGTTACTCTCTCTCACTCACCAAGCTCTTCTTCTCCAACCCCAATCTCTCCGGGAATTCTGCCCCGTGCCTCTTCCTAGGAGATTCTATTGGCGTGGTCCATCGAGCCACGGAGGTAAGCATCGGGTGTATCGGGTTGGTGTGCGTGCGTGAGTCTCGGAGTTCCTCGTGTTCGTCGCGTTCTTCGTGTTCCTCGCGTTCTCCCATCTCTCCCCCTTGGTTTCGAAGTCAATCCGCGAGATCGGGCCACACACGGGGTCTTAGACCTCATCACCCGGCACCCTGCAGGAGGGGGAAATCATCGCTGAAGGCATCTACATCGCCATACCTGCCTCAGAAGTGATGCGTGAGTAGTTGATCCATGGACTATGGGTCCGTAGCAGTAGCTAGATGGTTGTCTTCTCCAATTTGTGCCTCATGTTTAGATCTTGTGAGCTGCCCAACATGATCAAGATCATCCTTATGTAATGCTACATGTTGTGTTCGCTGGGATCCGATGAATATTGAATACTATGTTGAGATCGATTATATATTCTTATCATATATTATTTGTGATCGTGCATGCTCTCTGTTGCTAGTAGATACTCTAGCGGAGTAGATGCTTGTGACTCCAAGAGGGGGTATTTATGCTCGATAGTAGGTTCATGCCTGTAGTTTTCTGGAAGAGTGGCAATAACTTCTAAGATTGTAGCTGTGTTGTTGCTACTAGGGAGAAAACTACAATGTTTATCCGAGGGTAATTCTATTGTTTACTTTACACACATTACTTAATGCGATAAATTGTTGCTTGCAACTTAATACTAGAAGGGGTTCAGATGATAACCGGAAGGTGGATTATTAGTCATAGACGCAGTTGGATTACGGTCTATGTATCCATTATATTATTAAAACAATAAATAACCAACGGTTTGGATTCGTTATGTTATGCATATAAGAAAATTAAGAATAAGGGCCAAGATTAGCTTGGTAACGTGGTCCCGGTGTTGATTTAGATACGTGCATAATCCTCTACCCGTACGAGACATATACCAAAACCATGCTCACGTTCAATCTAGGTTAGAGGTCTAATCTGCCGCCGCCGCCTCCGCCTCCTCTCCTGCGGTGCCCAAGAAGTCATGTCAGCCAATCGACGAACTCCTCCAATGCGCCGTCGGCATCCTACGATCGAGATGAAGGTTAAGCCTCACGAATCAATACCAAAAAAAGTGCTATCAATTTCATGGGCATGGCGCGATGGAGGCCATCTAGGATGCAGCTTCGCAAATCACGTACTGCCGTCCAGCTCGGCAGTCGACGAACCGGATGAGATCTTATCGGCGCCATCTCGCCGTGCTCCACGCAGCCGTGCACCTCGACTGTTGCCGGACCTTCGCTGCCTATGATGCCTATCCGCTGGGACAATGCTATGCCTCGCGGTACGATCGATATGAAGGTTAATTAGGCCTCACGAATCAATACCAAAGATGCTATCGATGTCATGGGCATGGAAGCCACCATGGATGCACCTTCACGTACAGGGCCCTCCTCAGTCGAGGTGGCACTGCCGTCTTCCGGACAGGTAGTTCTGCAAGGGACAGTGCATCATATACGTCGTGTGACCACCCAACCTCAGTCCACGTCCACAGAACAGGAAAATCATAGAGGAGCGGTGTGCAGTGCACACGTACATGTTTGTTACGGTCCTTGCTCTCGAATCACCAACAAGTAGCAGATTACAGGGATACAGGAGAATTGGGGAGGGAGGAAGGAGAGTCCAAGGACGAAGCCTAGCTTCAGATCCCGATTCGAGTTCCAGTTCTACTTTTCGTGCCCCTCACGAAGGAGGTCATCGCCATATAAAGGAGACACGGTCCCACGGACCCGTCTTCAGTTGGCCAGTTCCTCTCCAGCTGGATCGCGCCTTCTCGAAATACGCCTCCTGCGTATGTCACGCGCCCGTCCTCGTTTGACTCCTGATTGCATCTCCTGGCACGGCACCTGGGTCGTAACATTCTCCCCGCCTTGAGAAACGGCGTGTCCCCACGCCGTCGGCATGTCGTAGCGGCGCTGGATGTCGTCCTTGTCTTCCCAAGTTGCCAGGTGTGGTGGCAGTCCTTCCCATTGCACCAGTATCTGTGAGTGAGTGGTGTTGCCGCGCTTGACCAGGCGACGATCCAGGACTTGCCGTGGACCTTGGACTGCTTGCGGAAGGTCGATGGACGGTGGCGGATGCTTGCTCACCGGCGTCATCGGGGCGAACCGCCTTCTTCAAGAGCGATACATGGACGACGTCGTGTATCTTGCTGGTCGTCGGCAAGTCGAGCTTGTATGCCACTGCGCCCACTCTTTTTGTGATGGTATATGGACCATAGTAACGAAACGCCAGCTTCTGGTGAGGTCGATTAGCCACCGAGGTTTGAATGTACGGTTGCAGCTTGAGGAAGACATGATCACCCACCGCGAATTCTCGCTCGGTGCGGTGCTTGTCTGCTTGATGCTTCATCCTTTGTTGCGCTCGTACCAGCTGTTGCTTGAGCAGCTCCCAAACAATCTCCCGTTCCCGCAGCCATGCAGCGAGATCAGTAACTTGACACTGATCAACTTGAATGGTTCCGAATTCACGAGGAAGGCGACTGAAGAGTACCTGGAATGGAGTAGTGCCAAGGGCTGAGTGGTACGATGTATTGTACCAGTACTCAGCCAGATGCAGCCAATGGAACCAATTGCCCGGGCATGAGTGAACAGCACACCTCAGATAAGCTTCCAAACATTGATTAACCCGCTCTGTTTGACCATCGCTCTGCGGATGATACGAAGAACTGAGGCGAAGCTCGGTCTGCGACAGTCGAAACAACTCCTGCCAGAGCGTACTTGTGAATATTCTGTCACGGTCCGAGATGATGGCTTGTGGTAGTCCATGAATCTTGAAGACATTGGTCATGTATGCCTTGGCCACTTGCAATGCTGTAAACGGATGCTTCAAAGGAATGAAATGGCTGTATCTCGGAGAACTTGTCCACGATCACCAAGATTGTATCATGGTTAGCTGACCGAGGAAGCCCTTCAATAAAGTCCAATGAAATTACTTCCCATGGCTGACCTGGAATATCTAGTGGCTGAAGCAGTCCTGCAGGTGCACGTCGTTCTGTTTTCGCTTGTTGACAAGTCACACACTCTTGAACGAACTGTTTCACTGATTGCTTCATGCCTGCCCAAG
Source organism: Lolium rigidum (assembly GCF_022539505.1). Lineage (NCBI taxonomy): Eukaryota > Viridiplantae > Streptophyta > Magnoliopsida > Poales > Poaceae > Lolium > Lolium rigidum. Next base: position 252,914,240 of record NC_061511.1, read on the forward strand.
CAAATAGACGTTTCACTCGATGATAAGTTGCGTGGAACCCCGAGTGCCCTCCAACTGCACTATCATGCAGAGATCGAACCAAATGTTGCTGAGTAACAGCATCCTTGCCGATCCAAATGCGACCCTTATAACGGATAAGTCCTCCTTTCAACACATAGTCTGCCTCAGATGTATCACCTGCACTCAAACGCATCAGTCTGTTTTGTGCTTCGGGGTCTTGGTGATAGCTGCTCCGGATAGTCTCGAGCCACGCCGGGCGACACACGATAATAGCCGTGAGCTCTGCATCCCCGACCGTCTCCGTGTGATATCGTCTAGACAGAGCATCCGCAGCACGGTTAGTGTGGCCTTGCTTGTACTCGAATACGAAATTGCAGTCCCAACGGTTTGGTAAAAGCTCGTTGTTGAATAGGCGTATTGAGCCGCTGGTCCGTGAGGTGCAACAAACTGCGCCGATCGGTGCGAATAGTGAACTCGTCGTGCTTGGAGATAGGGACGCCGGTGATCGGTCGCCAACAATAAAGCCAAACACTCCTTCTCATAAGCAGAAAGGCCTAGGTTGCGTGGGCGAGAGCTTTGCTCAAATAGGCAATGGGGTGCCCGTCTTGCATGAGTACAGCTCCAATACCGGTACCGCTGGCATCTGTCTCAATCACGAACTTCTTAGCAAAATTGGGCAGTGCCAAAACAGGAGCTTCCACGAGTGCACGTTTGAGTGTACGAAAGGCAGTGTCAACTGTCGTAGTCCAGAGGAATGGAGTACCTTTCTTCAATAGATCTGTCAAAGGACGACTAATGAGACCAAAGTGCTGGACAAACTTTCTATAGTACCCTGCCAAACCGAGAAAACCGCGGAGTTCCTTGACCGAGACAGGAATTGGCCACTCTTGGACTGTCTTGATCTTGTCGTCCTCTGTGGCAACTCCTTCAGCACTTATTTTATGCCCCAAGTAGCTCAGCTCAGATTTCGCGAAAGTGCACTTAGACAATTTCACTTTCAGGTCATTCTGTCGCAACAACTGCAATACCTCTCTCAAATGCTGGATGTGAGCTTCGAATGTGCCACTATAGATCAGAATATCGTCCAGGAAAACCAACACACAGCGGCGCAGTAACGGAGCTAGCACAGTGTTCATGGCGCCCTGGAATGTTGCCGGTGCTGTCGTCAATCCAAATGGCATTACCTTGAATTCGAAATGGCCTTGATGCGTACGGAAGGCAGTTTTGTGTTCCTCTCCTTGCCTCAGCCTGATCTGATGATATCCCGCCCGCAAATCAAGCTTGGAAAACCAGCATGCCCCGGCTAACTCATCTAGGAGTTCATCAATCACAGGCAACGGGTATCTGTTCTTGATAGTGATCGCATTGAGCAAACGATAGTCCACGCAAAACCTCCAGGTAAGGTCCTTCTTACGTACCAACAGCACAGGAGACGAGAAAGGACTGGCACTGGGTTGGATCAAACCTGCTTTTAACATAATCTTCACCTGCTGCTCGATTTCACTTTTCTGCGCCGGTGTATATCTGTACTGACGGCTATTCACTGGGTGAGCTCCGGGAATCAGCGGAATAGTATGATCCCAATCTCGGGCTGGCGGCAATTCAGTTGGTTCACGGAAAACATCTGAGAACTCCTGGAGCAAGATATGCACTGGTTGTGGCATGTCATCTGTTTTCTGATCCTCTTCAACAACAAATACTGCCACCATGTGCAACACTGAGTTGGCACGCTCCATTGCTTGCAATTGTGCCAGAGAGATAGGAGCACATTCTGCCGCTGTATTTTGCACTCCTCGCAAGTACACCAACTCCCCTTTGTGCTGGAACTGTAAGGTTTTGTTTATCCAGTTCACCGTCATAGGGCTAACTGATTCTAGCCAGTCCATGCCCACCACCATATCATAGCAACCTAAGGCGAGAATGCGTAGATCTGTGGTGAATGAATGTCCTTGGGACCACCATGTACATGCTGAAAGCTGCTGATCACGGTGAGAATGCCCCCATTTGCAATCCCGACCTTGGCCTCGAGGAATATGCTGTGGTGTAGTCTTCAGTCGTGCAGCTACCTTCTCACTAATAAAACAGTGTGAGCTACCAGAATCAACCAGGATCAGCACCTCTTGATCCTCTATCATGCCCACCAAACGCACAGTCGTTGGTGTTGTTGCTCCCGATATTGCCAGCTTCGATATCGACATCAAAATGTCATCATCAGATTCTTCCTCAGCTTCCTCCAGGTACCGCTCTGCTTGCAGCAAGTCCAGCAGCTCCTCGACGACATGTAATTGAACTGTCGCCGCGCATTGGTGGCCTTGGCCCCAACGCTCGCTGCACTTGAAGCATAAACCACGTGCTCGACGATAAGCACGCAAGGCTCCCACTCGATCTTCTCCGCGTCCATTGTCGATGCGTGCAGGTCGATCTGCAGCGCGTGCCCCTTCCACACCACGTCTGTCTTCCGCAGCTGGTGGTGGAGCCGGCAGCATAGGACGCACGGGAGGTGCTCCCAATGCCAGCAGTGGGCGAGCCGGGTAGCGGCCCTGCCCTCCTCCTTCATGTCTCCGGTAATCCCGCCTTGGCAAGGCGTCAATCAGCTCCTCCTGCATCGTAGCCAAAGAGAAAGCAGTATCCAAATCCCTTGGCCTATGTAACACGACACCAGATTTAATTTCTACTTTCAATCCTTCCGAAGCCGTGTGGTGAAAAATAAGGCATCAATAGCGAGGATTGTGTGCTAAAATTTGGTGCATCAGATCTTCAAATTGGTTCATGTACTCGCTAACCGAACCCTGCTGCTTGAGAGTGTTAAGCCGACGGAGCGAGTGCACGATCTTGCTCGCGTCCGAATTTCTCTAACGAGCAACTCACACAACCCCTTCCGGTTTGCTATATCATGGTGTTTCTCATGAACTTGCAGCCAACGCGGCTGCGTTGCCGGTGAAATGGAGAGTAGCTACCCTAACCCACATCTCAGGTTGTAACCCATAGACATCGAAATACTTCTCGCATCTCGCTTTCCCGGAAGCGGGGATTCTCCCCATCGAAGGATGGGAAATCCAGTTTTGGTAGTGCCCGATGGTGGTGTGAAGTACGCGAATCTCGTCCCTCGAAGGAATCGTGCGAAATCGGGGTGCTGGAGAGCAATTGATTCGCACCTGTGACCGGAGGAACGATACTGGCACGATCCCGAGCACGTTTCCCCCGGTGGCGTGTTGCTGGCGGTGGCCGCTGGGCCCGGAGGTGTCGCCGCTGCCGTTGCCGAGATGTGGCCCTGGCGCGCGTCCTCCATGATCTCCTTCCGTCTCCGCCGTGGCTGTCGACGAACTCGAGCCCTCCAGATGCGGGGCGAGGCGGTCGACCTTGATGCGAAGTGCCTCCACTCGAGCTTGGAGATCCGTGACCACAGGCTTCCAGTTGTCGAACGACGACTGCAGCGCGTCGAACTTGGCCTCCGTCGAGGCGCGCCCTTCATGGACCGCGGCGGTGAGAGCCGCGATCTGCTCCTCCATCGTCATCAGCTTCTGCGTGGCCTTGGTGCGGTAACGGGGCATCTCCAGGTACTCCAGGATCGGATTTCTGCTCTTGATACCAGATGTTACGGTCCTGGCGCTCGATTCACAAACAAGTAACAGATTACAGGAGATACATGAGAATTGGGGAAGGAGGAGGAGGAGTCCAAGGACGAAGCCTAGCTTCAGATCCTGATTCAAGTTCCAGTTCTACTTTTCGTGCCCCTCACGAAGGAGGTCATCGCTAGATAAAGGAGACACGGTCCCACGGACCCGTCTTCAGTTGGCCAGCTCTTCGCCAGCTGGATCACGCCTTCTCGAAATACGCCTCCTGCGTATGTCACGCGCCCGTCCTCGTTTGACTCCTGATTGCATCTCCTGGCACGGCACCTGGGTCGTAACATTATTCATAGAGGAGCGGTGTGCAGTGCACACGTACATGTTGATCGGAATTTGGATCTCGGGAGACTGACGCAGCTGTATACGTATGTGTATGCGCTGACATGCCTTGGGGGATTCATGTGTTCTATATAATTGATTAGGAAGATTCATGTGTTCTAAATGATTGATTAGGAAGATTCAGTTCCACCAAAGATATTCTCTTTTTCAAGCAACTTTCTACAGTTTTCTTTACTGGATCAGCAGTTTCAGTTTACTCTCATCCAATGATCCAATAGAATATCAGTATCTTGGGAAGCACAAACTATGTTCCGTTCTAATGCTGAACTTCTGGTAGAGTGGTATTATTTGCAGAGAAAGAATAATATGCATTCAAGATATCAAGAATGAGTACTATTTTCAGCAACCACGAGATACAACATCGATGTTGAGGTTATTCTATTACTCCTAATTGTTTTCCTGATTTTCTATCTTTCAGATCACTCCAGCGACAAGGATATTAAATTCATAATAATTACTAATTTTATTGGGTATGTTGCACAGAACTATCCGCGACATAATTAATGATCCCTAGCTTGAAGATTGGCTGAATGGCTACAACAGCCGATCTTTCTGGCGAGAATGCATAGAACATAGAAAAGAAGTAAAAGAATACAATAACTATATGCAAGGACTAGATGGAGAGCACTGGCCTGGTGAGTTGGGTGGGCGTGATGCACGGTAGAAGATGTGTCAGAACCCCAGAAGGTAAAATAATTCACCATGAAGTGTAATGTGAACAGTTCTTAGTATACATATTACATCACTTGATGATGCCATTCAAATAATCATATTTTTGATTAGTATGCTGCACATTGAAATCCTAAATTTTCATAGACCATTGGCTAAACATTAAACTAATTTACAGGTTTATTCGTACTAAGTTCTCCCATAAACATGAAAAAGGATTACACTTTGTAAATATGGATACATTTATCATAATAAAATAAGCACGATGCAGTTTATAATGCTTATTACAGTAAACGGATGGTTCATATTGTAGTGGGTAAAATATTTCATAAACAACATATAATAAGTAAAAAATCAGAAATATTCTATTTTGACCTTCATGGATGCATAAATTTACATGATTATGTGTTACTCAAATAGTGACTGAAGCTTTTCATAAATTAAGGGCAGGAAAAATATTTTGGACACTATCAAACTTATGATGCTCAAGTAAGGGAGGTGGATTAATATAGAAAAATACAGGGTAGATGTAAGGTCGAAATACGAAAGAGCATGATTATACAAGGACATCATACACCCAAAATGACACGTAGGTCTATTCATGCATACAAACTAAGTCAACTTGAAAATATAAGAGACATTGCAACATCGTGAGTTTGGGGGGAACACACAAAACAAAACAAAACTATTAAATATTCATCCATATGATGTTTTACCGTTAACTATTTTACTGTATCTATAATAGTAAAACTCATATATATCTCTTTGTATGTGTATTTTCCATCATCATAATAAACTCAATTAGACGGCACTGTTTAGAGATATTATAGTTCACATGTTTGCTGAACAAGGAGCCTAATCAGAAAGGAATATCACTTTATTCTCCTGGTATATCGCCGATGTTTGTTAATGTTTCTAAAGATGGAAAATTAATTTCCTTAGGGACAAAATTGATTGTTGGAGTTTGTGACAACTAGAAAATATAAAAGACCTTGCAAAGAATAAAATTTAATGTCATAGTCCTCTTCTGCATAATACACTTGAAATTTACAACAATTAATATTCAAGTTACTTAAATTTTTTTCATTTTGGAGATGTCAAATAGTTTTATAATCTAGGTTGAAAAGAGTTAACGGTAAGGAATCCCTTTATAAACTATTTATCATAAATAAACTTAATTCATTTTCACTTCTTATTTCTCTTCAAATGTTCGAAAAATGGTATAAAGAAGAATACAAATATATTAAAAGTGGAGATTTAAACAATCTCATTTCTAGCCGCGCAATTTGCGCGGGCCATTCAGCTAGTTATGTTGTAATGCCCAAACAAATCTCATAGTAATCATCTTGTCATGTATGGTCAGTATTCTGTCAATTGCCCAGCTATAATTTGTTCACCCAGCATGTTATTTATCTTTATGGAGAGACACCTCTAGTGAACTATGGACCCCGGTCCTTTACTTTACACTGATAAATTCAACCACTGCAATCCTGCTCTGTAAGCTCTGTTCTCTTTATGTACTGCAAACATCTCCTTCCACTCGATACATTTAATCCTTCGTGTTCAACAGAACCGGTGAGATTGACAACCTCACTGTAAGTTGGGGCAAAGTATTTTGGTTGTGTTGTCCGCAGGTTCCACGTAGTTGCTGACACCGGTAGTGCGCTCTGCCAATAATCAGCTAGCAACACCTTCAGAAGTCACGCCTTTCTCTTACTGGTCGATTAAACCTTGGTTTCTTACTGAAGGAAAACTTGCTGCTATGCTCATCATACCTTCCTCTTGGGATTCCCCAACGGTGTGCAATCTGCGCTCATCACATCACACCCGAGAAACCAACTTATCCCTTGGGAAAAATAGCACTCGACGTGCAGTTTGGAACCAAAGAGAACTTCGGGAAGGAAAAGCTCGAGTTCGAGGTCATAGATTGGCCGTCACAATATCACGCACTCTTTGGACGACCCGCATATGTCAGATTCATGGTAGTGCCGCACTATACATATCTGCTATGGAGGATCCCTGGACCTAAGGGTCCAATAACGGTTAAGGGAAGCTTTGCCCTGTCTGATAAGTGCGACAGAGATTTTCACAAACATTCCGAGTCATTCGGAATGCAAGCTAATTAAGAGGCAACTAAGCTGACCACCAATCACGATGTGCTGCCAGATGGAGGTAGATCCTTGCAAGAGCAAGCTTTCGACACCTCCAAGGACTCCAAAGAAGTGCAGATCCACCCGACATATCCCAAAAAGACGACATCCATTGCAACTAACTTGGATAGAGCATAGGAAAACGTGCTCGTCGAGTTCCTCCGTGAGCGTCGGGAAATCTTCGCATGGTGTCCAGCTGACATGCCAGGAGTACCCAGGATACTTGCCGAGAACGCACTTAATTTGGATCCGAGAGCAAGACCAATTCGACAACCTGTTCGACGTTTTTCCGAGCCAAACCGCAAAGCTATGTTATTTGAAATCCACCGACTCGAAGAAGTTGGTTTCATCAAAGAATTAAAGACTGAGGCCACTTGGTTCGCCAACCTAGTGTTGTTCCCGAAGAAAAACACTGAAGTCTTTCGCATGTGCGTCGATTTCACGCGTCTCAGTAAACATTATCCAAAGGATCACTTCCCCTCCCATGGATCGATCAAATCATCGACTCCACGGCAGGTTGTGAACGTCTTTCCTTCCGAGACGCGTATTGTGGTTATAACCCCTTACGGTGTGTTCTGTTATAGAACAATGCCCTTCCGGTTGAAGAACACAGGAGCAACGTATCAGAGGATGATGCAGAAGTGCCTCGTCACACAGATTGGCAAAAACATCCAAGTATACATCGACGACGTGGTCATCACAACAAAACAAGGGTTGTCCCTCATCGACGATATTCGAGAAACATTCGATAACCTCGACAAGTTCTGCATCAAGCTGAACCCGACGAAGTGTTCCTTTGGTGTTCCCGCGGGAGAACTCCTCGGATACTTGGTGTCAGCCAGAGGAATTGAGGCAAATCTAGAGAAAATACAGGTTATTTTGACATGAGGAAACCAACCAAGCTCAAGGAGACACAACAGTTAATGGGACGAGTCGCAGCTCTAAGCAGATTCGTTGCAAGGTTGCGAGAAAAAGTGTTGTCGTTTTACACACTCATAAAGCAAGAAGAAAAGATTGAGTGGAACGAAGAAGTAGACAAGGCCTTTGAGCACCAGAAGCGCACTATTTCCACACCACCAGTACTTGCCACGAGAAAAAGAGCCCTTGCTGCTACACATTGCGGCCACACCTCAGGTGGTCAGTATAGTTCTCGTGGTAGAGCGGGAAGAGGAAGGAGAGATTCATGGAGTTCAACGTCCATTATATTTCCTTAGCGAAGTTTTATACCCATTGATAACACGTAAAGCACACGTCCGTTGGGAACCCCAAGAGGAAGGTGTGATGCGTATAGCAGCAAGTTTTCCCTCAGTATGAAACCAAGGTTATCGAACCAGTAGGAGATGAAGGCCACGTGAAGGTTGCTGGCGGAGGAGTGTAGTGCGGCGCAACACCAGGGATTCCGGCGCCAACGTGGAACCTGCACAACACAATCAAAATACTTTACCCCAACTTAACAGTGAGGTTGTCAATCTCACCGGCTTTCTGTAAACAAAGTATTAAACGTATGATGTGGAGAATGATGTTTTCTTGCGAAGAACAACAGAGAACAGAGTTTGCAGTAGATTGTATTTCAGATGTAAAGAATGGACCGGGGTCCACAGTTCACTAGTGATGTCTCTCCCATAAGATAAATAGCATGTTGGGTGAACAAATTACAGTTGGGCAATTGACAAATAGAGATGCATACATATCATGATGATCACTATGAGATTTAATCAGGGAATTACGACAAAGTACATAGACCGCTGTACAACATGCATCTATGCCTAAAAAGTCCACCTTCGGGTTAGCATCCGCACCCCTTCCAGTATTAAGTTGCAAACAACAGACAATTGCATTAAGTATGGTGCGTAATGTAATCAACACAAATATCCTTAGATAAATCATTGATATTTTATCCCTAGTGGCAACAGCACATCCACAACCTTAGAACTTTCCGTCACTCGTCCCGCATTCAATGGAGGCATGAACCCACTATCGAGCATAAATACCCCCTCTTGGAGTCACAAGTATCAACTTGGCCGGAGCCTCTACTAGCAACGGAGAGCATGCAAGAACATAAACAACATATATATGATAGATTGATAATCAACTTGACATAGTATTCAATATTCATCGGATCCCAACAAACACAACATGTAGCATTACAAATAGATGATCTTGATCATGATAGGCAGCTCACAAGATCTAAACATGATAGCACAATGAGGAGAAGACAACCATCTAGCTACTGCTATGGACCCATAGTCCAAGGATGAACTACTCACGCATCAATCCGGAGGCGGGCATGGTGATGTAGAGCCCTCCGGTGATGATTCCCCTCTCCGGCAGGGTGCCGGAGGCGATCTCCTAAATCCCCCGAGATGGGATTGGCGGTGGCGGCGTCTCTGGAACTTTTTCCGTATCGTGGCTCTCGGTAATAGGGTTTTCGCGACGGAGAGTTTAAGTAGGCGGAAGGGCAGGGTCGGTGGAGGCACGAGGGCCCCACACCATAGGGCGGCGCGGGCCCCACCCTGGCCGCGCAGCCCTGTGGTCTGGGCGCCTCGTCGCCCCACCTCGTATGCTCTTCGGTCTTCTGGAAGCTCCGTGGAAAAATAAGACCCTGGGCGTTGATTTCGTCCAATTCCGAGAATATTTCCTTTGTAAGATTTCTGAAACCAAAAACAACAGAAAACAAAGAATCGGCTCTTCGGCATCTCGTTAATAGGTTAGTGCCGGAAAATGCATATAAATGATGTAAAGTGTGTATAAAACATGTGAGTATTGCAATAAAAGTAGCATGGAACATAAGAAATTATAGATACGTTTGAGACGTATCACCCATCCAAGCAGTGCTACCCGCATTATAAGAAGCTGGCATATGGAGTCTTCATGTCAGCAAGAAATCTAAGGCATTACTTTTTGGCACATCCGATAGTAGTGGTTAACGAGGCGCCTGTAATATCCCAGGATTTGGGGTTACAAAAAGAGAGGAAACAGATGTGTGCATTGCATTCATGCATAGAAAATCAGGGGAATTTTCGCGCTTTCAAGTAAAACATGTCACAGTAACTGAAGTTTCACTTGAGTTGATGGAATTTAAGTAGATCATCAAGTCAAGTGCTATAAACCTCAATGTGACCTTTTCTAAAAACCTTGTTTTGGGTAGTGATGATTTGATCTAAGGGGTTAGATAAGATGGAATTAAAACCAACACAAACAACACATTAATCAAGGATCAACTACTTGATCTTATAAAAGATCATAATATGGTATTCCTTGCCATAACATATGGATATCTATTCAACTGCAAATCAAGTAACAAATAAAATGGACAAATTATTCTTTACTTATCTTTTTCATGTCTTAAACAAATAAATATCCCTACCACGAACCTCATGGTATTCATTCCACTTCATTCTTGGATTCATGACATGGATATCAACATTAGTATTGTTCTCTAGTTTCCCTTATTCTATTCTTCTGTATCCAAATTAAGATATGTTAAAAAATCTAGAGAAGAGAGAGTTCTAAATTTATTAGAGAATTAATGTTAAACACTTGAGCCAAACCCTTGAATACATATCTACATGCTCACATCATCATCTTTAAGAAGAACCATGGGGTATTATTCAAGACATTTCCTAGAGAAAGAACCCATTTATGCTAACTATAGATATTGATGATCACATCGTTATCTTTGGAGCATAACCTTGAGATATTATTTAATCATTCCCAAGTAAGAGAAATCATAGATACCAACATTAGCTATACCTATTAAAGAGTCAAGGATAATTCTTGAACTAAAGCATTAGGGTATAATCTCCCTCATTTTGGAGAGGTGAGATAATCCAATATTAAATTGAACAAGACTATATCCATGAATTGATGAAGTAAAGTAGAGATTAATCCAACTAAGTTATGCAGGTGGAGACTTAACCTTTATCTACCCAATGATATCTTGTGAGTATACCATAAACCCTAGAATAATCCATTCATTTGTAACAGATCTCAAGCTATGGTGTTACACTAAAGTTAGTTGAGCCAACACTTAAATTTTAGGGAGAGAAATATTTCATATATCCAGATGATTATATCATCATGAAGAACTCTAAGTTAATATCTCAGACCTTTCCATGTGACATAAACTATTGAGGCAACCATAGCCATATCCATCCAAGATAGTGTAAAAGAAGTACTATACCCTAGTTGATCAATACAATACTTGATATTGGAGATGAGTACCATATTCCACTAGTAATAACTGTGTAAGCCAAACCCTTGATCATCACAACTTAGTAATGATCATAAACCCTTAGGTCTAGAATGAGTCTAATGAGAGGAAGACAATGAGGAGAGGTTAGTGAAGACTAAGTTGACCATGTATAATGCATGATCATGCTTTGGAGATGTATAATTACCAGTTAAAGCATAATATGATAATTAGATATCATCCACCACATAATATATGCCAAGTTTGGATGAATTTAATCGAATTTCATTCAAGTTTTAAATTTCCAAAAAAAAAAATGCGGGACGCGACTGGGGAGCGACGTCCCCCAAACGCGGCACGAATAAAATACGTCCCCAAACACTCGACCTGGCGTATTTTAGGGACGGTTTGGGAAACACGACTGGAGATGCTATAAAAGCTGGAATCTGGAGCCGGTAGAATCTCTCGTGCCTCCGTGAGAGCTACGAGAACAGAACATATCGCCTAGCCACTTGAGCTTTGAGTGAGAAGGGTACCTTTGTCGAGCGTGACATTGATATGGGTTCGTGCATCGCATCGGAATCAGATCGATCACCTCGCCGGCACGGTGGGTCGCACGGAACGAGACCCACGAAGGCGTGGCCCACAGAGGCGCTCTTGCCCAGGGCCGTTGGCCCAGCCAGCCGTCCTGCCACTGCACGGGCCTTTTCGCTGTGCCCCCATATGTCTATCCATTTTGCCTGGGTCTCTCGCGACTTACCAAAAACAGGCCTTTCTTATCCTCAGGTGCAGGTGCGGCAGCCGGCAAACCCTATACACCGGGGAAACAGGCCTTTCTTATCCTCAGGTGCAGGTGCGGCAGCCGGCAAACCCTATACACCGGGGTCCTCCTCCCTGGCGCCCACGCGCCTGGGATGTTTCTTTTCGCTCAATAATCGTGGGGATGGGCCGGCCCAACTTGCTGGCGTAAGGATGCGTCCGGCCCAAACAGGAGCGGTCTGTTGCCACTGAAGTACGTTAAGTGGGGTTTGCGTCCGGGTATTTAAACCGGTCAGATTTTTACTAAACTGTCGAGGTGGGACTAAAAAGAGCGCATCGTCGCTGTATGCATACGGGCGTGGGGTGCGGACGCTGCCACACATGAGTTGGTGGACTTATTCCACATCGTCTACGCTGCCACGTATGAGTCGATTGATTCAAGCTAGCAAAGGGTTTCACGGCAAGGCGAAGTGCATATTTGCATGGTATTCACAGCAAGAAAACGACAACGTTGCTAATTTCCTAGCGCGGTTCTTAGAGCATCTTCAACAGACGCGGCAAACGCCCCTAAATAAACCGCCGATTTGGCGCGCGTGGGAGCCCACGCGAACCACGAACGGGCGCGCGAAAACGCCGCGCGCGTTAAAAGATTTGCCGCGCATGCGCTTCTACGCCATCCCGCGCGGGAAAGTTGCCACGTCAGCTGGCGCGAGCTATAAACACCTCGCGCGTGCGCACGCCAACCGCCCGGAACATTCATCGCCCGCGTGTCGCTCCACCGCCTCCACATCACTCTGCCTCCCATGTTGAGCCCGCTCCGCCTCCGACAACGCGATGCCGCCCCGCCATCGCTCGTCCTCCATCTAACGCGGCGTTCGCGCGCGGCCCAGCGGCAACTTCGACGCCGAGATCCGCTCCGGCGACGAGCGCATCCGCCTCGGCACATTCGATACGGCGCACGAGGCGGCATGCGCCTACGATGCAGTCGCCAGGCGCCTCGGCCGCTCCCGCCGCAGCATGAACTTCCACGACGTGTGAACGCGGGAGCAGGCGGAGGCGCTCGCGTCGCCGTCGCCGATCGTCACGCGCGAATAGCAGCGGCGCCAGCGCGAGCTCGAGCAGCGGCTCGTCATCGCGGAGCGCGACGAGCGCATCCGCCTCGAGTGGGCGCGGCAGTTCCCGGAGGACGTCGCCGCGATGGAGGCCTTCTACGCGCAGAAGGAGGAGGAGAAGGCGGCGGCGAAGAAGAAGGCAGATCGCAACGAGCGCCGGGCGAAGTCAGCGGCGAGGAAGATGGAGAGGGCGGAGAAGGCCGCGAGGAAGGCGGAGGAGAAGAAAAACGGTGCCGGTCCGTTGATGATCGTCCTCTCCTCCTCCTCCTCCTCCTTCGAGTGGACATCCACTCCGGTGTCCGACACCACCCACTCGTCGGATTTCGACTGGGACTTTGAGTAGTCAGGCTAGTTTCCAAATAAATATCGTTGTACCGTCGAAGTTTCTAATTTATTTCGTATTTCCAGTTATTTTTCGTGTTTTGTTTGATCTATTTCGTAGCAAAAATGATCAAAATATTTGTTTGCGCCGCGCGCAGCTGCATAATACATCATCCGGCGAAGAAACATTTTAAGCGCCCGAGCATGCGATGCATAGTACATCGTTCGACGAGGGAAAAATAAGCACACCGCGCGGTTTACAGCGCGTTCGGAGCGACTTATAGCTCACCGATTTTTATTGTGCCTGTTGGAGATGCTCTTATGTTCATGATATGCTACTACGTTGCTGATTTCCTAGCAAGCTGCCCAGGAGATCTAGATCTAGCCATGCTTCAAATTCGTACCAGCTCGTGCTTATTTCTAGTACGTGCACCTTGTGATCTGCTTGATGTATTGTGTCATGTGGCCCTCATGATTAGGACAAATAAAAACATGAAAAAGGCCGTGAAACCAATACTAATATACCTAGGAACAAAACCTAATGTATGTGGAATAAATATTAATGCACGTGAGAATACAGATAGTACATCATGGGGAACAAATAAATCTCGTTTACTCGGGGAACAAGAACATTGCGTCTAGGGAACAAATTCTGTCTAGTCGGGAAACGAGAATATTGCCTCCTAGGAACACATCTCGTCTACTCGGGGAACAAAACATATTGCTTCAAGGGAACGAATCTCGTCTACTCGGCGAACAATAATATTGCCTCCGTTGAACACATCTCGTCTACCAGGAAACAAAATCTTTTATAATAAGGAACAACTTGGAGGTATGTAAGGAACAATAGCCTAGATGGAGGGAAACAAGAACGTACATGGTGGGGAACAATAGCCTGGACAATGGGGAACAATAGCCTAGAAAATGGGGAACAATAGCCTAGACGGAGAAACAAGAGCGTATACGGTGGGGAACAACAACCTAGACAGAGGAGAACAACTTGACGGAGGGGAACAACAATGTACATGGAGGGGAACAACATCATAGACGGTGTGGAACAACAACCTAGATAGAGGGAACAAGAGCTTGGACAAAGGGAACAACAACATAGACGGTGGGGAACAAGACCCTAGACGGAGGAGAACAACAACGTAGACAATGGGGAACAACAACCTATACAAAGGGGAACAACAACCTAAACAATGAGAAACAACATCATAGACGGAGGGGAACAACAACCTAAACATAGGGTAACAAACACGACGAAGGGGAACAACAACCTAGACAGAGGGAACAAGAGCTTGGACAAGGGGAACAACAGAGTAAACGGTGAGGAACAAGGGCCTGAACGGAGGGGAACAACGTCGTAGACAGTGGGGAACAAGAGCCTATAAAAAGGGGAACAACAACCTAAACGAAGAGAAACAACATCGTAGACGGTGGGGAACAAGATCCTAGACGGAGGGAAACAACAACCTAAACATAGGGTAATAAACACGATGAAGGAGAACAACAACCTAGGCAGTAGGGAACAACAATCTACATTGAGGGGAACAAGAGCCTAGCCGAAGGGGAACAACATCCTAGACGGAGGCGAACAACAACCTAGACAGAGGGAAACAACAGCCCAGACAATAGGGAACAACAACCTACATGGAGGGAAACAAGAGCCTGGGCGAAGGGGAACACCATCTGGTGGGAAACCAAAACCTGGGCAGAGGGGAACACCACCCTAAACGGAGAGGAACAACAGCTTTGACGCAATGAAATAACAACTCAGCCTAAGGGGAACAAAAGAGCTTAGACAGAGGAAAATAAGAACTTAAACACGGGGACATGTACTTAGACGAAGGGGGACAAATTTTTAGATATATTGAAACAAGAGTTCAGTTGGAGGGAAACAAAACTTTTAGACAAAGAATAAAAAAAAGTAAGCCTAGATGAAAAATCCTACTAGGAAACGTAAAAATAAAAAATAAGTAGAAACAAAAATGACAACCCAGCGCGCGGTATGGGCCGGCCTGGTCGGCCCAGTTCGCTTATTTTTTCTGTTTCTGTTTCTTTTTCTTTTTTTCTTTTCTATTTTATGTTTCTGTTTCTTTTTTGTTTTGTTTCTTTTCTGTTTATTTTTTTTGTTCAAATTTGAATTCAGAAAAATTTCAAAATTGAAAATTGTTCAAATTTCAAAAAATGTTTAAATTTTAAAATTGTTCAGATTTGAAAACCGTTCAAATACAAAAAAATGTTTAAATTATAAAAGCGTTCAAATTTGAAATCCGTTCATATATAAAAAAACGTTCAAATTTGGAAAATGTTCAAATTCGAAATATGTTCATAACACAAAATGTTAATTTTTTTTAAAAAATAAAATTTACAAATTTTAAAAAATGTTCAAATTTAAATTATGTCCATATCAGAAAATGTTCAAATTTCGAAAAAAAATAAATCAAAATCTGAACATTTTTAAAATTTCGAATCTAAACAGATTTTGAAATTTTGTTCTCCGATTTTTTTTAATTAGATATTAAAAAAGAAAAATATTAACAGAAAACAGAAACAACAAAAAAAACGTACCTATTCTTAATGGGCCGCAGCCCAACCCACCGACCTGGTCACTGGGGTGTGCGGTGCCCCGTACATGCCGACCAGGTCGGTGTATAGCAGACCCCCGGCAGCCAGCAGAGGGTGAAGCACCTTTTTTTTTTGAAATGGGGGAAATACCGTCCCAGCTTCGATGCACACGGCTTTTTATTAGATTATTCACGAATCTTACAAGAAACAATACAAAAGATCAAAATCGAAGCAACCTTACTATACCTACAGTGGGATGAAGAGGGTGACAATACACCAACTCACATCATCTAAAACTAAATGCCTTTCCAAACCGCCCAATAGCAGGTGAGAAACACATCCAGTCAAGCAGACTCTCAGCGCACGTCAACACACACGCCACAGGAGTTGCTCCGCCGTCTTCCTCCACTCCATCTTCGAGAGAGATCATCGCATTAACCTTGCAAGACCTGTCGTCGATGTCACCATGACGCCAGACGGCTCCACCCTCCTGCACGTATACATCATCCCGCATCTGTCGTCGATACCCTGCAGCACCATGCCACTGAGACTCAACGCCAACAAAGTGGTAGATGAACACCACTCCACCGAAATCCGCCAACATCCAGCAGCTGCTTCAAAAACGATGCCCCAAGCGGTAGAACGACGCAGGGCGTGTCTCCATCGTCCGATCCGGGAGACCCGGACCTAGGGTTTCCCCCGGGGCAGCACGAGTGAGAAACCGCAGACTGCGTCGACGATGCCTTCAAGAAGGTAGCGGCTTGACACGTCGCCATCGTCCGCCAACCGAGGTCGGAACACGGTTTTCACCGGCAGCCGCGCATCCCCAACTCGCCGAGTGTAGTGCCAAGACGGGCAAAGATGACGCCTTCGACAAGGTAACGACGTCGACCGACGCCGCCATCATCCGCCAAGACCGAGGTCAAGGCTCAGTTTTCACCGGCCGCCATGACAGCCCGGACTAGATCACCATCGCCGGAGACCTGTGTGAGATCCCATGATCACCCACAAAGGACTACCAGCCTGGCCGACCACCTCCGACGAAGAAGAATGCCGCCACCACCGTCGAACCCGAGGCTGCTGCCCCGTGCGTCCTCGTACCAAGGGAGAATCCAAAGGTCACCCCCTCGCACCGGCGAGAAGCGGAGGGGATGGCGCTCCATCCCACCACCAGCCGCCACCGGTGTGCCGCCACTGGGAGGCAGGGGAGGCCGTAGCACAGAGGCCACCATCGCCTCTCCATCCTCCGACCGCCGCCGCCCCGCCATCACACGGGAGGCCGGAAGTCCACCGCCGCCGCCCCACCATCGGGAGGCAGGAAGCCGCCGCCGCCGCTGCATCGAGGGGAGGACCCAGCCACCGTCCCCGCCGTGCCATGAGGGAAGCCCACCGCCGCCGCCACACCCTGCGGCCTTTGCCCGGCGGCGCCGCCAGCGGCAGCAGCGGGAGGAACTAGGGTTTCTGAGGGTGAAGCACCTTGTCGCTGTCCAGAGATAGGATGTGAGTTTCGCTGCTGTAAAGGTTTTGGAGGCAACGATGGTGCTTGTTGTGGATGACGATCATGATTGCCAAGCATCCGAAAGGGGAAACGCACCCACCGGAGAGACATTGGCGTCACCCAGATCGGTCCACCTTTGGAGTATAAACGCACTTGCCACCGTGAATGGTTCAGGAGAAGCAACGAACTGAAGACTAACCTGACATGAGCACCCACATACCACCACAGGCAACGCTATAAGGGCATCTTCAACGCGGAGACCCAAATGCAAAAAATACGTCCATTTGGGTCTTCCCGGACAAAACCTGCTCCCAACGGGGCAATCCAACTTAAATACGGACAGCCTGCAGCGTCCGACCTGACCCAAAACCAACGAAATCTGGGGGACTTTTAGGGCGAGTCGGACGAACGCGGGCGTCCGTTGTATCCGCGCATGTCCGTGTCCGACATAAAATGCAACCACATGCGTCCCTACCCTTCTCTCTCCTCTGTTTGCTTTTTTTCCGTGGAAAAAGCCATTGCTCATTGCCGGATTCGATCTCGACTAGCCAAGCTCCACCGCCACCCTCGCCTGGAGACCCCCGCCGCCGCCGCCTCATGTTTTTTTCAGCCCTGCAGGAAGTCGCCGGAGCACGAACGGGCGCCGACGGCCTCGACGCCGCCGAGCAAGACGAAGACGGGCGGAGCTCGCCGGGCCGGGACAGGGACGGAGCTCGCCATGCGTGCCTCGCAGGGGCGCGACGGGTGCGGAGCTCGCCATGCGTGCCTCGCCACGGGCGTGGGCCGCCGCTGGCCGCGCCTCGCCACGACGCGAGTGGGCGCCTCGACACCGCCCTGTGTTGCGCCGTGCCTCGACACCGTCCTGTGCCTCGCCGCGCGCCGCCCCGGCCGTGCCTCGCTGCGCCACCTCGCGACGCCCCGCGCGCTCTGGCCCGCGCCTCGCCTCGCGCGCCCGGGACCGCGTTGCGCCCGGATGTCGCGCCCGCGCCGGCCTCGCCACGCCCACCATGGCCACGCAGGTGCTCGCGCGGGGCTTGCCGCGCCGTCGCCGTCCTCGCCACGCCCGTGCCGTGGCCGGCCTCGCCGCGCCGTGCGTCGCCACGCCCGTGCCGTGGCCGGCCTCACCGCGCCGTGCCTCGCCGCGGCACCTCACGCCGCCCCGTGCGCCCCGGCCCGCGCCGCGCCGCGCCTAGACGCCGCGCCCGCGCCGGCCTCGCCACTCCCGCCATGGCCAAGCAGGGGCTCACGCGGGGCTCGCCGCGCCGCGTCGTCGCCGGCCTCGCCACGCCGCCATGCCCGCGCAGGGGCTCGAGCGGGGCTAGCCGCGCCGTGCCGTGGCCGGCCTCGCCAAGCCTGTCATGCCTACGCAGGGGCTCGCCGCGCCGGCCGCCACGCACCTCCGCAGCGCCGCCAGCCCCA
This sequence comes from Lolium rigidum, assembly GCF_022539505.1. NCBI lineage: Eukaryota > Viridiplantae > Streptophyta > Magnoliopsida > Poales > Poaceae > Lolium > Lolium rigidum. Next base: position 252,932,899 of record NC_061511.1, read on the forward strand.
CGCGCGCTCTACACGCACATGCGCAGCGCCTCTAGTCCCGGCCGCGTGTTTCGTGCCATGGACGCGGGTTGAGGCTCCGTTTTGGGTCGTGTGTATGCGTTGGGGAATAAAAATAGAGTCGGACCTCTGTACACGTCCGCGCTACATCCGCGTGTCCGCCGGACGATGCAAACAGCAAAAAACGGACATCCACATGGATCCGTTTGGGGCGCACGGTTGGAGATGCACTAACAACATAGCTTTTGCAGCATTATCCGTTCAGAACAGGCACTGTTGCTCTGCTTTGCCTCGGCGCACCTTTTGCCTGCGACACGTGCGTCGAGCACTAATAATTAGATTTACGGTTGCGTCTTGATGCACAATCCCGTAAAGTTCTTATCGATGTAAATTTTGCATAAGGTGATCGATGTAATCCGCTTTGCATAATTAGATTCAGTACTGTAACACGTCCTAAAATACAGTGAGCGATGTTATACCCCTGCTGCAGTACAGATGCTGCAATACTGCTGCAGGCGAAGCGAAGGGCGCCAGCCACCGGCCGCGATGTCGGCTACTACGATTCGATCAGGAGAGACGGATGAGACCAGGGGAGCCTAGAGCGGCCGTCCTTGTCGCGGTGATTCGGATTCGCGTCGCCCCGCCCTCTGACGCGGCACCGGGGCCGGCCACGCGCCCGCGGCAGAGCCAAACGAACAGTGTAAAACGGATAGGGCGGAGAGCTAATTAACAGATGATTCGGATTCGTCCCGAGTCCGCTTTGCTTGTTTCACCCGTCTTGAGATTCCCAGGAAGGAAGATGCAGTTCGTGATCCGCCACCAAGTTTTGGCTTTGCTGAAAGGAGAAGCCCAGCTGCTTTGGTTCGGACACGCAGCAGAAGATACGGTGAAAGATGCTTGGATGGAATTCCGCCATCTGCACGGCAGACGCGGCTATAGACATCGATACTATACTCTTTACATTTTAGGGATTATTCGATTAAACCCATGTGCATTCAAGCTTTTGCGTATTCATCAACAGCAAACAGAGACTGAAAGCATACGAAATAAAAAAATCAAAACAAGTAAGCACATCGAAAACTTTAGAACATATATATCGCAATTAATATGCTAAATGAAATCAGTCGCAGAAAATTGCTATTGAATTACGTGTGACGGATAATTCATTCAAAAAACTCTAAACTATTTAGGAAGTTGACATTGACGATGCCTGGGCATCTAACATACTGGTGGAGGTATATGTCGCTGTCTATGCATGGTCATATCACCACCTAAGAGCATGTCTAACAGGCCCCGTATTTTTTCGCCCCGTAAAACCCGAGTAGAGGGCCCTGTATCCGGATTTCACCGGCCGAAAACTCGGACGAGCTAGCAGAACCCGTATCCCTAAACGGTAAAAAAGCATATTCCAAAAATATGCCAAATTAAATTTTTTTTCCCCATCTTCCTTCTCTTCTTCTTCCTACCGCGGCGGCCATGGCCAAATCGCGTCCCGCTCCGGCCGCCCCCGCCCGCCCCCGCCCCCGCTCCGGCCGCCCCCGCACCGGCCGCCCCCGCCCCGCACCGGCCGCCCCCGCACCGGCCGCCCCCGCACCGGCCGCCCCGCGCCGGCCGCCGGCCGCCCTCGCCCGCCATGGCTCGGCCGCTCTCGCCCGCCACGCCCCGCCACGGCACGGCCGCCTCGTCTCCCGCTCCGGCCGCCCCGCGACGCCCCGGCCCCGCCCGCCATGCCCCTGCCCCCGCTCGCCACGGCCCGGCCACCCCCGCCCCCGCCCGCCACGGCCGAGTCCTCCGGCCGCCCCGCTCGCCACGGCTCGCTGCCGCTCGTCGCGCCCTCCGGCTCGCTGTCGCTCGTCGCGCCATGCCATGCACCGGCCTCCGGCCGCCACGGCCCCGTCACGCGACGCCGCCTCGGCCGCGACCGGCGCGATGAACGGTTGATTTCCGAAAATTCAGCCCGCCACGACTAGGGGTTCGCCTCGTATTCAGCCTCCCACCCTGTACTTGTAAGGGGCGAGGAGCCGCCCCGTACCCAAAACTGTAAAAATTCGATACCGGGGGCTGATTTACGGGGTCTGCTAGACGGCCGGGTAGAGCTCTACCCCGTATATCGGCGGTTATTTTACGGGGTTGGGGCTTTTAAGGGGTCTGTTAGACCTGCTCTAAGAAGTTAACCCGAAGCACATCATAATGTGTGCAAATGTTAGCAAAAGATTTAAATTGAACCTCCATGGAAAAACATCCTTTTTCAGAGGAGAGATGATGATTGGTCTTGTGGAGGTGGTTGTACCACCGAACAACTATGTATCAAATTCATAGTTCGTAGCCATCATGGGACGGGCAATTGCACGAGCTGTAAGGCAACTAGGCAAGGGTTGAGAGAGGTAGAGGACAGATTTGTATAGGGTTTACCTAGGTTCAGCCCTCTATTGCTAGGGGTAACACCCTACTCTTGCTGAGCTCATTGCCTCATGTGGAAGATGATTACAATTTTTTTTGGTGTGTATGACCGATGAATGAATCTATGGGTGCCCGGGCATGCCTTCTATAGGCTGACACAATCTAGGTTGCAATAATGGCCGAGTGCAATAAATGCTTAAATATTGGATGAATACCTCGTGGTAATGCTGGCTAGCTAGTAACCCGTATTGCGGATCAGAATTTACATCATCATTGATGAGAACTCCAATGGTCTTGCCGGGTGACACTTCGGGAGACGGGAATCTTAGTTACGGTTAGGAGCCTCTACACCTAAAAATCTCCAAGAAAATACATATGTAGTGGTTGGTGCAAAAAAAAGACATAATCCGGTTCTGTTTGGAACATCTAGATTTGTTTCTTACATCACTCTGATTTATCTTTTTTGCACAGATCACTACATATGTTTTTTACCAAAGATTCTTGGTGTGAAGTTAGAACACTTGTTCATATTCATTGTACAAAACTTTCATACGTTTTTGAATTTATTTGCTATTTTTTCAATTTTTTTATTCAACCAGGAGCATCTACACCAGGATTCAGAAATGCCTTGTCCCTAGCTAGAGTTAACTCATAATGAGCTATCTCTACTCAACTCGTTAACTTAGCAAGGTTAAAAACCTAACTAGGGTAAACTCACTGAATATTGGGGTAGGCTTGAGAAGCTCATTAGAAAACTAAAAGACACAATCGATTCATATTCAAATATGGAACAATATCAATTTTGTGTCAACAAACTAAGAGACATAATCGATTCCTATGCAAATACAGAGTAATTTTCGATGCTCCTTCACTGTCAATTGGATGCATAAATTTTTACTAAAAATAACTAATACAATATCAAAATGCACAAGTAAACAACACCACGTGTTAGCAAGAGCAACATTACTAAGAAAATATTCATGCATTTGTACACATGGATGAAATATCCAATAACCATAATCTATGATATTACTTAATAGTCCGTAAAACACATTACCATGAGCTAAACATAACCAATACAATAGAACAATGCACAAGTGAACAACAGCAACACTACTAAGCAAATATTCATGGATGTTGTACACATGGATGAAATATCCAACAACCATAATCTATGATATTACTTAGTAGTACATCAAGCACTTACCCTAGCATCCACTCTTGCTGCCTTTGAAGATGTCACCGGTCTTAAGGCCAACTACCCAAAAAAAATGTCTTATGGCGACAATCAGATGTGATGATATAGATCTTGATGATGTCCTCCTACCTTTCCTGGCCAAAAAATAGTTCCTAGTTCAATATTTTGGACTCCCACTGAGCGACGCTCGCCTAAAGAGAGAGGAATTACAACATCTTGAGAACAAGATAGTCGGAAAAAATTCCTCCGGAATTAGGAAATATCTCAACATTGCTAAAAGAAAGGTCTTTGTTAGAGCCGTCTTCACATCCCAAACAATCTACCACATCCCTTCTATTGACCTCCCAAAAGATGTCAACGAAGAATCATTGCTCTTATACCTACATATTTGTGGGAGGGATTTAATAATTTCACTGGTGGAAAATGGAAGGTTAATTGGGAACAGGTATGCCACCCCACAAAACTTGGAGCCTCGGCTTTAGATGGATATGGTTTCAATGGGTCACTACAGGAATGGCGACGTACGCCGACGGCCGTGGCGTACGCTGACGGCCAAATGGTCACGCTACGCCAACGACCTCCCCCTCGGCGTATCGGCGACCAGAGCCCCACCACATGCCATGTAGCAAGCTAAGCCGACGGCCTCCCCCTCGGCGTACAGCCGGCCAGAGCACCCAGCGCGTTCCACGTAGCACGCTATGCCGACGGCCTGGCCCTTGGCGTATTGCCGGCTAGAGTATGTGCCACGTAGCACGCTGTACGGACGGCCAGGCCCTCGGCGTATCGACGGCCAGAGCACCCAGCACGTGCCACGTAGCAGCCTATGCCGACGGCTTCCCCCTCGGCGTAGCGGTGACGGCCGTCAGACGGACGGCGACGTCAACGTTGCTACGCCGAGGGTCGGTAGGCCGAGCGGAGGACGCCGCCGTCGGCCACGTCACGGTACGCCGATGGCCGCTCTACGCCGAGGGCCACGTGGGCTCTCCCGAGGCCATCCTTGCCCGAGGGGCTACGCCGAGGGCTCCCGTCGGCATAGCGTACGCCGAGGGCCAGGCCGTGCTACGCCGAGAGCGGGCGGCCGTCGGCATTCTGCCAGATTCCTAGTAATGAAGAGGATTGTGAAATTTTCGCAGACGCTACTTTTGTAATGATTGGACATGTAGAAAAGGCTAAGTTTTGGCCAATATCCAAGGACATTACACCCAAGCTGTACAAAAAATCAAAGAGTGAAGCATGCACGCTTAGGAAAGCTCTTGATAAGAACATTTGGATCCATTAATTTGATATCTCTCACGGTTTTGGACAGGAAACACATTCAAAATTTTGTTACTCTTTGGGAGTTTCTCTCCGGCTTCCATCTTTTGCAAGATGTGTAAGATACAGTTACTTGGAAATTCACTAATAATGGAAACTATTCCGCATCCTCCGCGTACAAATTGCAATTAGAAGGACTCAGCTCCACAACTCTCAACACCTCCCTTTAGATACTACCCCTAAATGTAAATTCTTCGTGTAGCTGGTTATGCAAGATAGGATTTGGATGGTGGACCTCCTAGCGAGAAGAGGTTGTCCAATTTGCGGAAATTTCCATCTATGTAACGAAGTCCAAATATCGGTGGGGCATCTCTTATACAAATGTGGATTTACCATAAGAAATAGGAAAGAAATTCTTGCTTTCTGTGGTGATGAGACCATCTCTCCAACACTTTAGGCCACCGAACCTTCCATTAAGGAGAGGTTGGCAAAGATGACAATTGAAAAAAATAAATGTAAGGAAAACAACGGCTTCCTTGATAATGCTAATCTCGTAAGAAATTTAGAACTAGCAAAATGCATGGTTTTTACGACATCATTCATCTCATGTGGCCATTGTTATAAAGAAAATCAAAGAAGATGCAAGATCATGTTGCTTAGCCGGGAGAAAAGTATGCTTCAAGACATAGGGCTTGCTCTAGGCAATTGTCTAAAACTTCTTCTCTATTAATGAAAATGGTAAATCTTTTGCCTCGTTTAAACAAAAGCAAATCTAAGAATGCCGGCAACACAGTTCCGTGAAACTCGTTCTAAGATGAAAAGGTAGCTTGTCTCGACCTGCCCGTGTTCGAGTTCGAGCCATGTTTTTCAGTACTCATTAACTCATGTGTTTAGGATTTTATTTTCACCCCTGTGTGTATTGATCAAAGTTTATAATAAGAGGCTATGCTTCTCAGCGGCGGCATCTTCCAGACACTAAGAAAACTATAGCTTCGTCATAGCAAAACTAAGCCATTTAGCATTTTTCCAACAAGAATTTTTTCGAAAACTTAGACATCATTTATCCATATCACCAAAAGAATATCGACTGAAATTCAATAATTTGGTCATACTCAACAACCATGATGATGGTAGCAATAAAAGGAGCACCTAATTTCATATTACATAACTAGGTTTGTGCTTTCAAATTCAAGTCTTTGAATTTTAGGATATGGGGGGAGAAATAGCGTTATCTTCTTACCCAATCTAACGTTTTAGTGTGATTTAGCGAGCTATTAGCGAAGTTTCTATTTAGCGTTAGAAGTGCATAACGTTAGCGGGAGTGATCTAAATCTGCTATAGTAACGCACTATCTTAAGGATAGTGCGTTGTTTAAAACTTTGGTATTTAGACTTATACATTGGTAAAATAGATGGGCTGCATTTATTTTTTGCAATAACCTGGTGCTAAATTTAGCAGCAATATCAAAGGTAGAAATTCAATTCGGCTCCCGAGTGCATATGCTCCCTCTACCACAAAAACATATTTCGAAATGTAGACAAATTTTGATAAAAAATTCTACATGTACATATCCATAATATATGTGTGTTTGTCAAGTGTCGTGAAAATCCAATATTTTTTACGGTCTATGTAAAAAAAGAAAAAAATTCTTGTTAAAGGCATTATTTTTAACACCGAATTTTATCTTTTTTATACATGCCACAAGACAAGTCGAATTTTCATGAAAAGACTTTATTAACTTGTAGCACGTGAAGATGTACGTGTGAATTTTTAGTTTCAATTTTTTTGATATTTCAAAATATGTCTAAGATGCATTTCAAAATAAACAGATCATATGCTTCCATGAGCCAAAACATCACTCCCGATTATTCTCAAGCACCGTAAACCCTTGTCGATAAGATTGTAGATTCCTGGCCAAATCTTGGGTCCAGTTTATGTCCGACTAATAACGTTGTAAGTGGAGAATCAATCAGAGCTTGGGTGGTTAGGAGGATGGTTGTATCTCCAGCCCACCAGAGTTCAAACCGTAGGTTTGACATCTGTGTGTCTCATAAAGTCAGAATATTTATTCAGTGAGAGGCGACGTTCCCGTCGACAGCGAGACGCATGTGGTAACTTCGTCAATTTCAAGATCCAATCTACCGGCCCAGTCTTCCGGAGGTGCTCATAGGTGTAGGGTGTGCGTACATACGTTCATAGAGTTGAGTGTATATACGTGTATGTAAGCATCTACGTTTGTACCGTGTTTTAAAAAAAGTTGCAAGTGGCGCAACCAAGGGATATCCCACCTCCCGCCTAATCATCCCGTCGGGCCTAAACGGGATTAGCAGAATTTCTAGACATGGGTCCTCCCATCAAGTAATCCGTCCATACTTCTCATACTGGCGACCAAGAGTTCGCCAGCGAAAAGATTAGCACCTTCATCCCGCGCTTGCTCTTCTTATGCATGTTCGTGTATTTCTTTTTCGAAATGGGGGAAAATCACTCCAGCTTCTGCATCTAAGGGATGCACACGGCTTTTTTATTAGGCTATTCATAACATCTTACAAAATTAATACAAAAGATTAAACTTGAAGCCACCTCGCTAAACCTACATAGGGATGAAGGGGGTGACAAAACACCAACTCACATCATCCAAACAACCAAATGCCTTCCCAAGCCGCCCAATAGCAGGTGAGAAGCACATCCAGTCAAGCAGACTCTCAGCGCACGCCAACACACACGCCACAGAAATCGCTACCGCCGTCTTCCTCGCACCCATCTTCAAGAGGGATCACCGCATTGACCTTACCAGACATGCCGTCGATGTCACCATGACGCCAGAGAGCTCCACCATCCTGCACGCGTCTAGCAGTCCGCGCCCGTCTTCGATATCCTGCAGCTCCACACCGCCGAGAATCATCAACGTCAACGTGGTAGATGAACACCACTCCACCAAGATCCACCTTCATCCAGCCGCTGCTCCAAAAATGATGCCCCAAGAGGTAGAACGACATAGGAAGCGCCGTCATCATCCGATTCGGGAGACCCGGATCTAGGGTTTCTCCCGGAGCAGCACGAGTGAGTATCTGCAGACTGCGACGACAATGCCTTCAAGAAGGAAGCGACGCTTAACGCCGCCATCGCCCGCCAGTCTTGGCACGGTTTTCACCAACAGCCGCTAGTCCCCAACTCGACAAGACCAAGCGAAGAGGCCAGCAAAGATGATGCCTTCGCAAGGGAACGACGCCAATAGCCGTCGCCATCATCTGCCAAGAACAAAGTCAAGGCGCAGTTTTCACCGGTGGCCCCTTCACCGCTAGCTCATCGTCGACTAGATCTTTATCGCCGGAGTAGACGGATCTCGTGATCCGCCACCCCAGCGACCAGCTGACCACCTCCGGCGAAGGAGGAGGCCGCCACCACCATGCCCAAGCCAGTCGCCCATGGCGTCCTCGTGCCTCGGAACAAGCCCATAAACCTGCACGAAGCCGGCATCGTTGTCGACGCAGCAGGATGACCGCAGCCCTCCCGAGCCCGTCAGGGCCCAGATCGGACCCGAACCACTGCCGCCGCCCGCCAAACGATGGAGATCATCGAGGGTATCTGGTCGCCGCCGCTCCATGGCACCACCGTCGAGCAGGCCGATGCGGATCGCTGCCGCCGGCGACGCGAACCAGCGCCCCCACGCCCGTCACGGTCGAGGAAGTCCGCCGCCGCCGCCACGCCTCCAGGGTTTTGCCTGGCGGCGGCGGCGGGAGGGAGGCGCCCAAGGGAGGGGGAGGAGGGGAGCCGCTGGGGGCCGCCCGGCGCGGCGCGGAGCGGCGCCGCCGTGCGGGAGGAGGGTTAGGGTGCCTGCATGTTCGTGTATGCCAGCGAGACATGCACGATTAGTGGGATCGTAGTGCTAATCCAGCCGGCGCTAAAAGGGATCACACAAATGGGATAAACAAGCTGTGCTAGAGGCGGGACTTGGCTGCAGGAGTGCAGGCACATCCCAATTACTACATCATTACCCATCAATTTGCGTGCCGACACTAGAGAGTGGCAACGATAGGGCACAATACATGTCATGTAAACACATGATGTAAGCATTTGCTACAAGTTGTTGTTTTAGCCAAAATAATTGTACATCATGGATTAACAGGTTGTGGCTGCAGCGTTGTCGAAGTGCACGCACCCATCTAAGCCTAGGATCCAGATCTCCAGGCTCCAGCCAAGGTAAAACAATGTTGCACATTTGTGCTCAGTTTCTATTGAACTAAAGGCAATGCACGTAATGATGTGAGCATCTAATCATAGGCGGTAGTTGACGCTTTTCCTGCAAGAAGATCCTAGCAATGGCGCACGTGCGCGCGGGGAAGAAAGGCAAGCGAGAGCGGGCCGCCTTGTGTTTACATGACCCGTGCCCAAACGGATCCCAAAAATTGTCGTCGGATCCCGGCCGGCCTTGTGGGCCTTGTGGGCCATTGCCCTTCGTGGATAAGATCACAGCCCACTAAACAATTTGAGCGACACGTCACTGCTAGGATGCCGATAGGAAAATGTCTTCTGTGTATGGTGCGGATGAACTTTGACCCCCAAATTATTTGACCGTCTACAGCGATGTAGGCAGTCTTTTGCGCGGGGTACAATACACAGGCGAAAGCAGCACCGTATTAAATACTTCCTTCGATCTTTTTTAATTGATTCTGATTTAGTATAATTTTATATAAAATTCGAGTTAATTAAATTTTTTGGAGGGAGTACATTTTGCAAAAGTTTAATCATTTGCAAATTATTTGTGACATTTCCTTTTATTCCAACATGTATTTTTATTTATCAAATCTCGAACCGTAATAAAGCAAAACTCGTATGTACTAACACTCCGGAGGTTACCTCCTGATATTCCATCGGCGTGTACGGGTAGCCTCTTCGGCTTCCTCCCATGTGCCACATACTGACATACACGTCATGGATGATGCAGCTTTCTCACCTGCGCTACATAAAGCGCGTTGCCGCCCTGTTGACTCACACATCTCTACATAGACACAGACACTTCGATATGGCTCGCGGCAAGAAGACTGCACCCGTCTCATGCGTCTGGCATCTCCGATGGCGGAGGGTTGATAACCCACAAGTATAGGGGATCGCAACAGTCTTCGAGGGAAGTAAAACCCAAATTTATTGATTCGACACAAGGGGAGACGAATAATACTTATAAGTCTTAACAACTGAGTTGTCAATTCAGCTGCACCTGGAAAAGCACTAGTAACAAGCGTGATGTGAAAGCAGCAGTAATATGAAAGCAATAGTAACAGTAACACGACGACGAGTAGCAGTAACACGGAGGCAATGGCACCGAGAAAATAGTTGATACTACTTCTAATGGCATATAGGACCGAGTGAGTATTTGATGATGAAAGATGGACCGGGCTTCCCAGCTATCTACACTAGTGGTAACTCTCCAATAACAAGTGACAGGTGTTGGGTGAACAAATTACAGTTGGGCAATTGATAGGATTGAAATAGCATTAAGACAGAACATTAAGATTATTAATCATGTAGGCATGTTTTCCATATATAGTCATACGTGCTCGCAATGAGAAACTTGCATAACATCTTTTGTCCTACCAGTCGGTGGCAGCTAGGGCCTCAAGGGAATCTATCGGTAATTAAGGTACTCCTTTTAATAGAGCACCGGAGCAAAGCATTAACACTTGGTGAAAACATGTGATCCTCATATCTAAGCCTTCCCCTCCAGTTATCCCAGTTGCTGTCACTCTGGGCCTCTGGTTCCGGACATAGACATGTGCAAACAACTTGTAGATACAATCTAAGCAATAATTATAGAGTTTAAATCTAAGATCATGCCACTCGTGCACTAGTGACAAGCATTAAACAAAACAAGATTGCAGCAACAATAACTTCACAAACTTTATAGATAGACTGATCATAATGTAATAATTCATCGGATCCCAACAAACACAACACCGATTACATCAGATGGATCTCAATCATGTAAGGCAGCTCATGAGATCATTGTATTGAAGTACATGGGAGAGAGAGTACTGATGTCTACGGGAGCTTCTATTCTTGTAGACAGTGTTGGACCTCCAAGAGCAGAGGTTTGTAGAACAGCAGCAAGTTTCCCTTAAGTGGATACCCAAGGTTTATCGAACTCAGGGAGGAAGAGGTCAAAGATATCCCTCTCATGCAACCCTGCAACCACAAAGCAAGAAGTCTCTTGTGTCCCCAACACACCTAATAGGTGCACTAGTTCGGCGAATAGATAGTGAAATACGGGTGGTATGAATAAGTAGTAGCAACGGCGAGAAAAGTGCTCGCCCGGGACGAGTAAACAAGCAAGTAGTAATGTAGCAGTAGTAACGTAGCGGTAGTAAACAAGCGGTAGTAACTCAGCGAGTATTTAGGAACAAGGCCTAGGGATTACACTTTCACTAGTGGACACTCTCAACATTGATCACATAACAGAACAGTATAAATGCATACTCTACACTTTTGTTGGATGATGAACACATTGCGTAGGATTACACGAACCCTCAATGCCGGAGTTAACAAGCTCCACAATAATGCTCATGTTTTAGTAACCTTCGAGTGTAAGATAGATCAACGAGACTAAACCAAGTACTAGCATAGCATGCACACCGTAACCTTCATGCATATGTAGGAGGAATAGATCACATCAATACCATCATAATGATAATTAACTCCACAATCTACAAGAGATCATGATCATAGCCTACGACAAGAACCACACGGTGCACACACTAATCACCTTTACACACGTGCGGGAGGAATAGAACTACTTTAATAACATCACTAGAGTAGCACATAGATGAATTGTGATACAAAACTCATATGAATCTCAATCATGTAAAGCAGCTCATGAGATCATTGTATTGAAGTACATGGAAGAGAGATGAACCACATAGCTACCGGTACAGCCCCGAGCCTCGATGGAGAACTACTCCCTCCTCATGGGAGCAAGCAGCGGTGATGAAGATGGCGGTGGAGATGGCAGCGGTGTCGATGGAGAAGCCTTCCGGGGGCACTTCCCCGCTCCGGCGGGGTGCCGGAACAGAGACTCCTGTCCCCCGGATCTTGGCTTCGCGATGGCGGCGGCTCCGGCGGGTTTACGTGGGTTTCGTCAATTGGTATCGGGTTTTCCGATCCAGGGGCTTTTTATAGGCGAAGAGGCGGCGCCGGGGGTCGAAGGGCTGGCCAAACCCTAGGGGGCGCGGGCCCCCTAGGCCGCGCCGGGTATGGTGTGGTGGGCCTGTGCCCCCCTCCGGTCCCTCTCGTGTGTTCTGGATGCTTCCGGGGATTCTAAGATCTTTGGCGTTGATTTCGTCCGATTCCGAGAATATTTCGTTACTAGGATTTCGAAACCAAAAACAGCAGAAAACGAGAACCGGCACTTCGGCATCTTGTTAATAGGTTAGTTCCGAGAAAATGCACGAATATGACATAAAGTGTGCATATAACATGTAGATAACATCAATAATGTGGCATGGAACACAAGAAATTATCGATACGTTGGAGACGTATCGGCATCCCCAAGCTTAGTTCTCGCTCGTCCCGAGCAGTAAAACGATAACAAAGATAATTTCCGGAGTGACATGCCATCATAAACTTGATCATACTATTTGTAAAGCATATGTAGTGAATGCAGCGATCAAAACAATGTATATGACATGGGTAAACAACCGAATCATAAAGCAAAGACTTTTCATGAATAGCACTTCAAGACAAGCATCAATAAGTCTTGCATAAGAGTTAACTCATAAAGTAATAATTCAAAGTAAAGGTATTGAAGCAACACAAAGGAAGATGAAGTTTCAGCGGTTGCTTTCAACTTATAACATGTACATCTCATGGATAATTGTCAATGCAAAGCAATATAACAAATGCAATATGCAAATATGTAAGAATCAATGCACAGTTCACACAAGTGTTTGCTTCTTGAGGTGGAGAGAAATAGGTGAACTGACTCAACATAAAAGTAAAAGAATGGTCCTCCATAGAGGAAAGCATCAATTGCTATATTTGTGCTAGAGCTTTGATTTTGAAAACATAAAGAGAGCATAAAAATAAAGTTTTGAGAGGTGTATTGTAATATCCCAGGTTTAGAGGCAATAAAATGAGAGAACACCAAAGTGTGCATTGCATTCATGCATAGAAAATCCGGTGGATTTTCGCGCTTTCAAATAAAACTTACCACAGTAACTGAAGTTTCACTTGACTTGCTGGAATTGAAGTAGATCATCAAGTCAAGCGCTATAAACTTCATCGTGATCTTTGCTAAACCTTGTTTTGGGTAGAGATGATTTGATCTATGGATTAGATCAAATGGAATTAGATTTACAACAACACATTCTTTAAGAATCAAACCCTAACTTATTAACACTTAAAAGTTAGCAACTACCTTTGTGTGTAAATTAATTCACTTATAAATAAGTTAAACCACAGGGTCTAAAGTGCATAAAAGCCACACATTCTTGTTTAAATCATAACTTATTAAATACATGGAATATCATAAAACTAAATCCATTTACATTACGAATTATAGTTCAAACTATTTGAATCAAACTAACTATGAGTATTTTGAAACTCATATGACCATGCCTTGGTGAAATCAAACCCAACTATCCAAAATTGAGGAATAACCTTCAACTTTAAATTTTTACCAATATTATAATGTAAATCCAATCAAATATGATATGATGACTCATCCACAATAATAAAACCATCCACATGATATTTAGTAGCAAATGCCACTTGGCTATCCAAGAATAAATCATATGAGAGGATAATGATCTTGCCACATAGGATGAAAATATCTACATGACTTGCTTTCCAAGCTTTGCCACCTCATGCTCAAAGGATTGCTATGGATGAGGGCATGACAACCAAGCACCTTACTCATCAAACCAAATCAAGAGTCACCACCTATGTGTCATGATACTAGAGCTTGCCCAAGCCTATAAATAGAGCCACACCCTTCCTACATTTGGACACCTTGTACCATGATACATGGGAACAAACACATAGAGCCACTCCATGTGAATTAGCTAGAATCAAGATGAAGAAGCTAGGAGGTGGAGGCATACCACAAGATGCAGGTTTATCAGATTTCTCGAAGAACAAGCTACATAAAATTGCAAGGTAGAATCCCTAGGCAAACCATATATTTAGAGGATCATATCATCATATCTTGAGTAGGACCCTAGGCTATTACAAGACATTTAGAAGTGAGTGAGGTTATAGATGCTAACCATATCCATATCTATCCTAGAGAATATTAGAGTAGTATTAAATTCTACTTGTTCAAACCAACCATTAATCTTGGAGGTGAGAGCCATGTTCCATTAGTGAAACATAACCCAAGCTTATGCCCATATCCTAATTCTGGATGTGTATCATATTGGTGATCACTACTTAAACCCTAAACTACATGTGAACTCCAACTCATGGATTACTTTGGATTATAATTAGAACCCTGCCATACCTCATGCCTATTTATACTTCAATTTAGTGAAGCTTATGCAAAACCCTAAACCTTTCACATAGAATTCACTCCACATAAAATATTATGTCCCCACTTGTGTATCATGGATCACAAATATAAACCAAGCCATCTATACTTAGGACCAAATGCCATTTGGTGAGTAGAATTAAATCAATACCCTATCTTACTTGGTTACTCAAATACTTTGCCTAAGTGAACCAAATGAATAGCATTTATAAAAATAAAGTCACCTTAACAAGTGAGTTAACCATAATAAGCTTAGGATCTGTTTTAAATAATTCAAGTAGTAGTTGCTAAGCAAGAGTAGAGAATATAGAGTTGATCCAACCATCTTCATAAACCCTTAGAAGTAATTATCCACATGAAATCATGAACCAATCCTATTCTCAACACCATTTACTTTAAACTCTAATCAAAATTAAAATAGATATGAACAATCAATGTTGTTAAGCACATTAGTTAAACCTAATAATATTTTCACCATTCACTTGTTATCAAATTTCAAACCATTGAAATGAATCTGGTTCCTAACTTAACAAGGAATTGAGATGGATATAAAAACCCATTCCTATTTCAATTAAAACCCCACACAATATCAACCTAATAATACAATGAATATGTATTTAAAAAGTAACACTAGGCGAGTAAATAATAGTATTAAGTTATCTTGATACTCAAATAATTTAGGACCTGCAAAATAAGATAGAGTTCAAATTTGAAATCAAATAGTAAACTCAAACCAGAAAATAAAACAGAAAAGTTTAAAAAGGAAGAAGAGAGGGAAAAGCTTACCAGGCTTACCTTTTCGGCCGAAGCCTAACAGCAGCCCAACACCAGCACTAGCACCCCGGGCCAGCCTCAGCCCAGCCCATGAACAACCAGCCCACCATACCGTTTCGGCAAAGAGAGAAGAAAAGGGGCTTCGTCTTCCTTCCCGGCAACGACAGCGAGGTGGAGGAGCTTCGACACGTCCCCGCCGATGATAAGATCAATCCCGGACGTCGCGGACCATCTCCGAACCTCGTACAAGTTTCTCGCGTCCGAGCCTATCCCAATCGCGCTAAGATTCACGCCCCTGCTCATCGGTTGCTGTCAAACTATCACGGCCGTTGCCGCCGGTGGAATTCCGATTCCGACCTCGCTTTGCCCTATAAAATTGGCAGTAGAAGCGCCCTAGAACCCCTGTTCCTCGAAGCCCATCCATTCCCTCTCCATCCCATCCAGTCCCTCGCCATCCTCAACAGTACCTCACCGGAGTCGATCAAGAAACCGGCGCTAGAAGCCACCTCAGCATCCGCCGTTTGGTCGAGGATGAGCGCCTGGTCGTGCTGGTCATCCTCAAGCCAGGATCGAGCGAAGCTTCTTCAATCGGCCCAATTTGATCGATCCCTTCCGCAGAACCTCACCGGTATCGGCGAGTTCGTGCTCGATTCCGTCCAGGATTCACCTCACCGACCACACCATCAAGATCAGGGTAACATTACGCATCTCCAGACCTATTGTTTGCATCATTTAGTGACTTGTAGCTCGGTTTCATCATTCGACCGGCCGGCGCCGCCGCAGATGTGCTCACCGGAGTAACTCCGGTGACCATTTGAGGGTGCCGTGGGTACCGTTTCACTCGGAGTGAGGAGAGGGATCGAACGCACTAGTTTTTGTAGTCTCTGGGGGTCTCTGGTGCCTTTACCATCGCTCACCGGAGCGTCGCCGGCGTTCGTCCCGGCGAGGTGACGTGGCCGGTGAGTCTCCCAGTTCTTTTGACTTGGTCCACGCCAACGTGGCGGTGGACGTGGCCGTGGCCCCACTCGTCAGTCGCAGAGGCTAGAGTCCGAACCGGTACCTGTAGTGTTTTCTGTTTTAATTTAAAAACCAGTAAAATACTGAAACTTTGCAAAATTGTATAAAATCCATTTCAACTCAGAAAAATATGAATAATATATCAAAATGCTCACAAAAATAAACTCTATTCAAATAAAACATAAAACAAAAATGTGTGTCAAAATAAAAATTCACTTATTTTTAACCCTATTAATTATGCCATTTCAATTATTTAACATCCAATTTGAATTCAATAATTAATGAAGTTTCAAAATTAAATTTTAACTATTCAATAACTAAGTAAAATGTTAGGAATAATTTTATTTACCAAATTTGCATTAGCTTAATTATTAGTGGTAATTCATAAACCCTAATTGCAAATTACTATTTTCTATTTTCTTTAAATAGTAATAACTCAAGAAAATATTATAAACTAATATTATTTTGGTAAATCAAAACTTATTTACTTAGACATGTTTAGTTAACAAGTTAATTATTTTAAAACCTCCTAATAATTGTTAAACCCTGATATCTAAATTAAACCTAAACATGAGTTACCCTAATTATTAATTCTTGTGAACATGAATAAAATGTCAAACCATTATTAATGTTGTTTCAAAGTAAATAGTAATCACACCTATCTTGTCAATTCTCATTTGTAGAGTTGTACCATAATTTAGAAACCCTAATTCTAACATAAACATGAACCTTGATCTCATTATTTCATGTGATCATCGTAAATTAGTGCAACCCTGAAACCCTAGGGGTTTAGCCCATATAATTATATCCACCTCACCTTTAAGTGTAGAAACTTAATAAACAACCAAAGAGTGCATACTCATGATACACCCACCTAAAACCAATTCACATGAGATTATCATTTCATGTTCCTATTCTTAATTAAAACTTATATAATTCACTAGTATCACCTAGGTATAAACCCTAGCTTGTTACCACATGTTAGCACCATTGATCATCACTCCTATATACCATACCATTAAGATCAACCTCAATCATTAAACCCTAGTAGAACCATAATGATAAACCCTGGTATCAACTTTGTGTAGCAAATCACATCACATATTCCTATCCAACTAAACCTTACTTAGGAAATGACAAACCACTTAGCTTAGAAACTATTAGAAATTATTTGGTAAAGCAAATATGAAGTCATAGTAAACCCTAACTCATAGCAACACCTTGATAACCATCCTTTGATATAATGCTTAGGAGAAACCATAGTAATAAACCTACTAATACTTTCTACATGTAGATCACTTCTACTTAAGCACCAACCAGATCCTATTAGTAAACCCTAATAGCACTTAGCTCCTATGTATAGTAGTTCATATTCTTATTTAACCTGTTCTTCAAAAGTTATTCTTTCGAAGTACAAATGCCAATCAAACCTTAGAAGCCCCAATCCTTCTTTGAATACTCATTATTTCTTAAACAACATGTTCTTCAAAAGTTATTCTTTTGAAGTATAGTATAAGTACTCATCAACCATGTTACGCAGAACCTAAAATGGACAAGCTGTTCTTTATATATTATTCCACCACTATTCTTTATGTGTATGATTGTTAAGATGTCTTATATCACTTGTATATGATGCTAATATAACCAAACCCTAATAAGAACCTTGTTTGAGAACCATCCTAAAAGTGCAACACACCCTAAAGAAATCTTTACAACTAATCCATCCTAAATCATCGAGATTAGGTTACGCTCGGGACGATTACATCTCATACTATGCATTATAGCATTTTTGCCAGTTCTTTAAACATTGTCCTTACCGGACGATGATGGTATTTCAGAATTTGGAGTTATCACGTATCGAAGCTTTTGCCTGCATAATCTTGCGATCAAGAAAGGCAAGTTCATCGCTTGCTCATGTCATTTGATTATTTTTATCAAACTATATGCAAAGTACTATACTTATCACTCATGCATTGAAAAGCAAATATTATTTTACAATTATGAATATGACTATGTGGTGGGCAATGGAACCATGGTATGTGTTGATATGGTGGAGGTTCCATTGCAATGGGTTATATCACCCTAGGATTAAATTACCAATGCCGTCCGGTGATTCTAGCGCCGTACAAACCGCGTTGACCATGAGATCTATAATGGCTGCGGGAAGCCAGCCGTATCTTTTCCCTTCTGCACGCCAACGGATCGGAGAGACGGTGGGGTGCTGGAGGCACTGCCGCAATAGGTTGGGAAATCCTTTTAAATCCCCATCCATTGGTGATGTTAATCTCTTCCGATCTATGAAGGATTGTCCGGAGTACACCATGAGTAAAGCCGTATTATCGGGGAAGTCTACTGGAGGTGTAGGGTCGGACAAAAGGGTGGGTTTGCAGTCGCGGAGAAGGCGGTGTGGGCTTGGATCTTACACCTGGCCTCACACCAAAGGAAGTGTGGACGGAGTCTATAGCCCGGTTGGCAACAAGGATAAGGTCTCTTATGGGAAAAGTAACGCACCTCTGCAGAGGATACTGAATTGTGACTGTCACTCCCTGTTCCGGGAAGGGAACTGCGAACGCGGCAAGAAAGGAACTCCACGAAGTTCTGGTCAACTCGTGAAGACTGACGGGCATAGTTTTCAGAATAAAATAAACCTTTTGAAGAAATGATTACAAAAACTTGCATTGGCCTATGACTTTCTGGTCTATGGCTGTATCTAGTGCATGATACACATATTTCCTAATATGAACTTGCTGAGTACGCTCGTACTCATTCTATCTCGTTTGAACCCCCTTCTTAGAGCAAGGCACCGAAGGAGAAACTACCGTGGAATTCGAAGACAAAGGAGTCAACTGCAACGAGATGAAGAATCCAATCAAAGAAGTCAATGGAGTCAACTTCTGCATCAGCTATAAGGGGAAACCTAGACTAGTAATAGAAGGGAACCTTTCCCTAATCATAGCACCGAAGTAGCTAGATTTCTATAGCAAGCCAAGTAGCTCTTGAACTTGAATTAGCAATAAGATAGATTACGAGTCGTTCTTCTGGAGCTTTATTTGAAGTTTTACCTCACTGTAAAGTAGGAGGTTGTGTGGATCTTATGTAAATCTGTTCGTGTGTACTTCTATAGACATACCTTGGACTCGCATATGTTTCGTTGTACCACTACGAGAGATGTAATATGGGTGGAACGGTGTTTCACTTGTGTTATGTCAACGACTTGTGTACTACACCATGCGGTGGTACTGCTGGGTCATCACGAGTCGGTATCAGAGCAAATGCTTTGACCCTAGGATTAAAACCCTTTAAAGGAGACCTATAGGTTTGGTAGTGTCTATAGGAAGTGGTATTAGCTAAGGCAACTATGTTAAACCAACTACTATTTTGACTTGAGATGGGTATTCACTTGAGAATAATCCTGACACACTTGAGTCAAGCTTTCTTATCTATATTTCTTAAATAAGGTTAATTAGTTATCTTGCTTCATTCCAAATAATTAGAACACCATTGAAGCTTAAGATAATGGGTGGTAGTAGACCACGGTTGGTATACAATACATGGTAGTCCAAAGAGAGGATACAACCATAAGGAAGATATCCTATTGGAAGAAGTATACCAATGCAAGTTATAGTTAAGTAAGAGTCATTAAAAATGTCAAATGACTGATGTTAAGTAAGGGAGATAAGTTATATAAGGTAGTATATGTCTATGATGAGTCAATCATAGGAGGTAAGGAAGAGTGATAAGAGTTATACAACTCTACTTTTCATGGTAAAGTTGGTAATCATATATGATTCACTTGAGAATCATGGTATGATGGAGTAGAACATCATAAGTACGATAATAAAAGAATGATAAGGAGTAAGGATTTAGGGAATAGTTCGAAAGCTTAGGCCTTAAAATCCTGGAAACTGTACCAAGTATGTTAGAATCATAGTCTTTAATTTAAAGAGGGCTTATTTAGAGCATATCACATAGAGAAATCCTAGAGTTATAGGTGGTATAATCTAAACAATCATTTGTTTAGAGTAGACATATTAGAAATAATTGTAATATAGGAGGTAGTCTTCAATAGCACATATAGGGTATACTATTTTGTTAGTACTTCCAAAGAAAACTAGGTTAACTTCAACTATCCCAAGCCATTTTGTTTCAAGTTTGTCTCATTGCAAATGTGCAATTAAGATAAATGTTGAGACAAATAGTAGAAATTCACGTATAAGTGCTAAGTATCACAACCTAAGCCTATC
Source organism: Lolium rigidum (assembly GCF_022539505.1). Taxonomy (NCBI): domain Eukaryota; kingdom Viridiplantae; phylum Streptophyta; class Magnoliopsida; order Poales; family Poaceae; genus Lolium; species Lolium rigidum. The sequence goes on from NC_061511.1 coordinate 252,953,300, forward strand.
TTATGTGGTGTTATATATTGCACATCTACACCTGATGTTTAGGGATGTCTTACCCAATTATTATATTCAGGCATGTAAGGATGTGTATTATAAACACAAAGCTGGATTTTCTTGGATTTTCTTGAACCTTCATTGATTGACTAGATCCATACATGAAGTTTGACTTTGATATGCAAATGCATGTTGCAATATCAAGCTCTTACTTGATGTTATAGGTCTAGAGGGTAAAGGTATTCGTGTGAGGGAGTGACGAAATCTGAAGATTTTGAAGTCAAGATGATGGTTCACTTAAAGAAGGAAGTAAAATTGTGGGAAGCAACCACAATACTCTAAAGGAAGGACTAATCAAAACTCACTTCTATCCTTAATCAAGGAGTACTTCAACATGGAAGTACCATGGAAGTGAGAAAAATAGTGAATATGGAGTAGTAGAAGTAGAGCTGTATTCATTTTGGAAGAAGGGAATGCAAGTGAAGTCACTTAAAATACTATTTTCATAGTGTCAACAAGTGGTTATCTTGCAAAACAAACCCTGGAAGAAGGAAAATAGACAAGTGATGTCGTAGCTGGTATAATAAGACCGCAGCTGATATAGGATAACCATGAAGAGAAAGAATGTTAAGTAAGGTATATCTTAACTAAAGCTATGTAAGTAGCCACAGCTGGTAGGTAGATATTGACAACCACAACATAGCCACAACCGGTATCCAATAAGCTACATCCGGTACTAGGTAGTCTGCAGTTGGTACCGGATAGCCACAACACTGAACATTTCTTTACCTAAAAGAAAGGGGGATTCCGCGACTAGTATTTTACAGACTGGTATTCCATAGCCGGTAAATAGTTAGTTAGAGGATTCACATCGGATATCCACAACCGTGTGGATACACCGCAAAGAATTCCTCGTGAGACTTTAGATAGGTACAAAATATAAACCGAGACTTAAACCAACTACCTAACCTTGGAGTTTAATGATTAGAAGAAAGGAAGTTGGAAGATCATTAGTAAACTCCAAGGGGGAGAGGAAGGCTGAATAAGAAGTATTAAGATATAATATTGGGAGTATGATGGACCAAGAAAAAGGTCCGAACCGAGAGGAAGTCCGATCCTATTTTCATAAGATTGGTGGAAGTATCCATATAATAGTACTCTCGGGAGGTTGTCAGACCAGAAGCCGAGGTTCATATCTCGAGGAAGTAAAGGTTAGACCTTAACTTGAGTGGGTAATTGTGATTACTCGAAACCAAGAGAACTCAAGTAAGTTTAATATGATGAAGTTGGAGGAAGAAGATATCGGAGAACAATCAAAGCCTAAGAAGATACTATACGAAGGAGTTTGACCATACCAAAACTAATGATTATTAGAAAGATTCCTTTCATGGAACCTAAAGAAACCAAAAGGAAGATAACTAGTATAAACTAGAAGCCATGATGGGATGGACTAAATGAGTCTAATCCATTTGTATGACTAAACAACCAGGACCATGCCTATTGTAAATACCTTACCAAGTACCATTACTTTAGTTATGGTAGTAAGGGAAAACAATACCTTACTTTAAACAAATCCTTTAGAATTAGGTTTGGACATCGCAGCTGGTACACCATAGTGCCATATTACATCGCGAATTTGGATTACCGCAGCTGGTAGAACCAAGTTTTAAGTACCTAAATAAGAAGATGTCACCATAGCCATTAGTAAAGTCCATTAACTCAATAAGATGTCCTAATCCAAGAATCTTTGGAGAGTAAGCCTATAAGCTTGGACTGTTGTAAGAAATCATAGAATTGAAGAAAGTATCAGTGCCAGATATCAGAAGAATCCGGAAGGATCTGGACAAGGGATATATTTCACTATATCTAGTGTGATCACCATGGAGTTGAAGGATGGTGATCCGTTCAAGTCAGTTCCACGTTCCGAAACATGAGAGCGTTCGAACTTCGGGACGAAGTTCAGTTTAAGGGGGAGAGGCTGTAATATCCCAGGTTTAGAGGCAATAAAATGAGAGAACACCAAAGTGTGCATTGCATTCATGCATAGAAAATCCGGTGGATTTTCGCGCTTTCAAATAAAACTTACCACGATGAGCCGAAGTTTCACTTGACTTGCTTGGAATTGAAGTAGATCATCAAGTCAAGCGCTATAAACTTCACTCGTGATCTTTGCTAAACCTTGTTTTGGGTAGAGATGATTTGATCTATGGATTAGATCAAATGGAATTAGATTTACAACAACACATTCTTTAAGAATCAAACCCTAACTTATTAACACTTAAAAGTTAGCAACTACCTTTGTGTGTAAATTAATTCACTTATAAATAAGTTAAACCACAGGGTCTAAAGTGCATAAAAGCCACACATTCTTGTTTAAATCATAACTTATTAAATACATGGAATATCATAAAACTAAATCCATTTACATTACGAATTATAGTTCAAACTATTTGAATCAAACTAACTATGAGTATTTTGAAACTCATATGACCATGCCTTGGTGAAATCAAACCCAACTATCCAAAATTGAGGAATAACCTTCAACTTTAAATTTTTACCAATATTATAATGTAAATCCAATCAAATATGATATGATGACTCATCCACAATAATAAAACCATCCACATGATATTTAGTAGCAAATGCCACTTGGCTATCCAAGAATAAATCATATGAGAGGATAATGATCTTGCCACATAGGATGAAAATATCTACATGACTTGCTTTCCAAGCTTTGCCACCTCATGCTCAAAGGATTGCTATGGATGAGGGCATGACAACCAAGCACCTTACTCATCAAACCAAATCAAGAGTCACCACCTATGTGTCATGATACTAGAGCTTGCCCAAGCCTATAAATAGAGCCACACCCTTCCTACATTTGGACACCTTGTACCATGATACATGGGAACAAACACATAGAGCCACTCCATGTGAATTAGCTAGAATCAAGATGAAGAAGCTAGGAGGTGGAGGCATACCACAAGATGCAGGTTTATCAGATTTCCTGAAGAACAAGCTACATAAAATTGCAAGGTAGAATCCCTAGGCAAACCATATATTTAGAGGATCATATCATCATATCTTGAGTAGGACCCTAGGCTATTACAAGACATTTAGAAGTGAGTGAGGTTATAGATGCTAACCATATCCATATCTATCCTAGAGAATATTAGAGTAGTATTAAATTCTACTTGTTCAAACCAACCATTAATCTTGGAGGTGAGAGCCATGTTCCATTAGTGAAACATAACCCAAGCTTATGCCCATATCCTAATTCTGGATGTGTATCATATTGGTGATCACTACTTAAACCCTAAACTACATGTGAACTCCAACTCATGGATTACTTTGGATTATAATTAGAACCCTGCCATACCTCATGCCTATTTATACTTCAATTTAGTGAAGCTTATGCAAAACCCTAAACCTTTCACATAGAATTCACTCCACATAAAATATTATGTCCCCACTTGTGTATCATGGATCACAAATATAAACCAAGCCATCTATACTTAGGACCAAATGCCATTTGGTGAGTAGAATTAAATCAATACCCTATCTTACTTGGTTACTCAAATACTTTGCCTAAGTGAACCAAATGAATAGCATTTATAAAAATAAAGTCACCTTAACAAGTGAGTTAACCATAATAAGCTTAGGATCTGTTTTAAATAATTCAAGTAGTAGTTGCTAAGCAAGAGTAGAGAATATAGAGTTGATCCAACCATCTTCATAAACCCTTAGAAGTAATTATCCACATGAAATCATGAACCAATCCTATTCTCAACACCATTTACTTTAAACTCTAATCAAAATTAAAATAGATATGAACAATCAATGTTGTTAAGCACATTAGTTAAACCTAATAATATTTTCACCATTCACTTGTTATCAAATTTCAAACCATTGAAATGAATCTGGTTCCTAACTTAACAAGGAATTGAGATGGATATAAAAACCCATTCCTATTTCAATTAAAACCCCACACAATATCAACCTAATAATACAATGAATATGTATTTAAAAAGTAACACTAGGCAGTAAATAATAGTATTAAGTTATCTTGATACTCAAATAATTTAGGACCTGCAAAATAAGATAGAGTTCAAATTTGAAATCAAATAGTAAACTCAAACCAGAAAATAAAACAGAAAAGTTTAAAAAGGAAGAAGAGAGGGAAAAGCTTACCAGGCTTACCTTTTCGGCCGAAGCCTAACAGCAGCCCAACACCAGCACTAGCACCCCGGGCCAGCCTCAGCCCAGCCCATGAACAACCAGCCCACCATACCGTTTCGGCAAAGAGAGAAGAAAAGGGGCTTCGTCTTCCTTCCCGGCAACGACAGCGAGGTGGAGGAGCTCGACACGTCCCCGCTCGATGATAAGATCAATCCCGGACGTCGCAGACCATCTCTCGAACCTCGTACAAGTTTCTCGCGTCCGAGCCTATCCCAATCGCGCTAAGATTCACGCCCTGCTCATCGGTTGCTTCGTCAAACTATCACGGCCGTTGCCGCCGGTGGAATTCCGATTCCGACCTCGCTTTGCCCTATAAAATTGGCGGTAGAAGCGCCCTAGAACCCCTGTTCCTCGAAGCCCATCCATTCCCTCTCCATCCCATCCAGCTCCTCGCCATCCTCAACAGTACCTCACCGGAGTCGATCAAGAAACCGGCGCTAGAAGCCACCTCGAGCATCCGCCGTTTGGTCGAGGATGAGCGCTCGGTCGTGCTTGGTCATCCTCAAGCCAGGAATCGAGCAGAAGCTTCTTCAATCGGCCCAATTTGATCGATCCCTTCCGCAGAACCTCACCGGTATCGGCGAGTTCGTGCTCGATTCCGTCCAGAATCCACCTCTCCGACCACACCATCAAGATCAGGGTAACATTGCGCATCTCCAAACCTATTGTTTGCGCATTTAGTGACTTGTAGCTCGGTTTCATCATCCGACCAGGCCGGCGCCGCCGCGGATGTGCTCACCGGAGTAACTCCGGTGACCATTTGAGGGTGCCGTGGGTACCGTTTCACTCGGAGTGAGGAGAGGGATCGAACGCACTAGTTTTTGTAGTCTCGGGGGTCTCACGGTGCCTTTACCATCGCTCACCGGAGCGTCGCCGCGTTCCGTCCCGGCGAGGTGACGTGGCTGGTGGAGTCTCCTGGTTCTTTTGACTTGGTCCACGCCAACGTGGCGGTGGACGTGGCCGTGGCCCCACTCGTCGCTCGCAGAGGCTAGAGTCCGAACCGGTACTTGTAGTGTTTTACTTGTTTTAATTTAAAACCAGTAAAATATCGAAACTTTGCAAAATTGTATAAAATCCATTTCAACTCAGAAAAATATGAATAATATATCAAAATGCTCACAAAAATAAACTCTATTCAAATAAAACATAAAACAAAAATGT